>NC_092150.1:29036280-29123780 GCF_045791955.1 Oncorhynchus clarkii lewisi | reverse complement strand
TTGTGTAGGTCTCCAATGCTCCAGATACTAAGATGAAGATGCACGCCCTTCAACAATATAAAGGTCATAAGTTCAACGGCCCACGCAGGATTTGACATCACCACATTGTACATTACCTTCTGGTGGGTACTCTAACCATTGCTCCACATCCTGCTCATGACATAATAATACAAATATCAAAGTGCAGAATCCACATTATATTCTGCAGCTTTGCATATCTGAGGTTGGCTAAGATGGCTAGAAGATGACGCTGCAGTGGATAGCAGCCGTCACACGGGCTCCTGAACAATTCTGCTATTTTGTGTGTTTTTTTTTTTTAAGCTGATCTTAACGGTTTTTGAACATGATGTCTCTGCCATCATTTCCTATGACCAAAAACAGCTTCTGGACAGTGATCACTATCCTCGATTTGGATGAAAATGAGTCGGCAGCGCTGGACGTTCTGCTTACTCTGGACCAGGTACTAATCTTGAAAGAGAAGCGGTGGCGAAAGAGAGGCAGGCGAGGCGGCATCCTGACGAGACTACGTCTGGGAGCGAATAGACCGCCATTGCCCTCTGTTCTATTGGCGAACGTGCAGTCACTGGGAACAAACTGAATGAGCTCCGTTCGAAACTATCCTATCAACGTGACATGAAAAACGGTCATATCTAGGGGCTGTTGCGGTGACCGTATTACCGCCACAACTGTGGTCACGAGCCATGAAGTCAGTCAAATTCCACATGACCGTTTAGTCACGGTAATTAGGCTTCTCCAAGCTCTGATGCTGTTGATGGTCATTAGTATCCTACCAAATGTACTAACTGCCTGGTACTCAGCACTCTATTGTCCCTCTAATCACTCTGACATCAATGCAAATGTGATCGAAAATCAAACACTTCATGAGAGCCAATGAGCTCATGTTGCTCAACATTTCTATAGGCAATGTAATTGCAGGAGAAAACAGAGTGATGGCCGCTAATTAAAGGAGGATCCCATCAGCTTTCTATAGGCTAGGCCTACTATATTTATTTCTCAACTTTCCTAATAGTAAGCACAGTGCTTATATTTACAACAGGAGTATAGCCTACCTGACTGGCATGAAAATAAACCACGGGGGAAAACGTCCTCCATTCGCTATTTAAGGGCATAGACGGCATGTATTTTGATACAGGTGCATGATAATGGTCCATTCGAAATCAAAATAAATGTCACATATATTATTTAGCATATGTAAAGACAAGATTAAAACAAGAATAGTCTGATGGGGGACAATATTATCACTTGTGAATGATGCCCAGTATAAGAATGTAATGATGTGCACTGAGAGTCGGGAAGCAAGTTCAGGGAGCGAGTGTTTTAATAAATAAACGCAACGTAATACACAACAAGAAACACTAACAGAACACAGACATGAAACAGAAACAATGACACCTGGGGAAGGAACCAAATGGAGTGACATACAGTGCCTTGCGAAAGTATTTGGCCCCCTTGAACTTTGCGACCTTTTGCCACATTTCAGGCTTCAAACATAAAGATATAAAACTGTATTTTTTTGTGAAGAATCAACAACAAGTGGGACACAATCATGAAGTGGAACGACATTTATTGGATACTTCAAACTTTTTTAACAAATCAAAAACTGAAAAATTGGGCGTGCAAAATTATTCAGCCCCTTTACTTTCAGTGCAGCAAACTCTCTCCAGAAGTTCAGTGAGGATCTCTGAATGATCCAATGTTGACCTAAATGACTAATGATGATAAATACAATCCACCTGTGTGTAATCAAGTCTCCGTATAAATGCACCTGCACTGTGATAGTCTCAGAAGTCCGTTAAAAACGCAGAGAGCATCATGAAGAACAAGGAACACACCAGGCAGGTCCGAGATACTGTTGTGAAGAAGTTTAAAGCCGGATTTGGATACAAAAAGATTTCCCAAGCTTTAAACATCCCAAGGAGCACTGTGCAAGCGATAATATTGAAATGGAAGGAGTATCAGACCACTGCAAATCTACCAAGACCTGGCCGTCCCTCTAAACTTTCAGCTCATACAAGGAGAAGACTGATCAGAGATGCAGCCAAGAGGCCCATGATCACTCTGGATGAACTGCAGAGATCTACAGCTGAGGTGGGAGACTCTGTCCATAGGACAACAATCAGTCGTATATTGCACAAATCTGGCCTTTATGGAAGAGTGGCAAGAAGAAAGCCATTTCTTAAAGATATCCATAAAAAGTGTCGTTTAAAGTTTGCCACAAGCCACCTGGGAGACACACCAAACATGTGGAAGAAGGTGCTCTGGCAACAATGCAAAATGTTATGTTTGGCGTAAAAGCAACACAGCTCATCACACTGAACACACCATCCCCACTGTCAAACATGGTGGTGGCAGCATCATGGTTTGGGCCTGCTTTTCTTCAGCAGGGACAGGGAAGATGGTTAAAATTGATGGGAAGATGGATGGAGCCAAATACAGGACCATTCTGGAAGAAAACCTGATGGAGTCTGCAAAAGACCTGAGACTGGGACGGAGATTTGTCTTCCAACAAGACAATGATCCAAAACATAAAGCAAAATCTACAATGGAATGGTTAAAAAATAAACATATCCAGGTGTTAGAATTGCCAAGTCAAAGTCCAGACCTGAATCCAATCGAGAATCTGTGGAAAGAACTGAAAACTGCTGTTCACAAATGCTCTCCATCCAACCTCACTGAGCTCGAGCTGTTTTGCAAGGAGGAATGGGAAAAAATGTCAGTCTCTCGATGTGCAAAACTGATAGAGACATACCCCAAGCGACTTACAGCTGTAATCGCAGCAAAAGGTGGCGCTACAAAGTATTAACTTAACCTGTTGCGACGACCAAACCCGGATCCGGGATTCTATTTATAGACCTAAGCTCATTACCATAACGCAACATTAACTATTCATGAAAATCGCAAATGAAATGAAATAAATATGCTATCTCTCAAGCTTAGCCTTTTGTTAACAACACTGTCATCTCAGATTTTCAAAATATGCTTTTCAACCATAGGAAAACAATCATTTGTGTAACAGTAGCTAGCTAGCGTAGCATTTAGCGTTAGCATTAGCGTTAGCATTTAGCAGGCAACTATCACAAAAACAAGTAAAGCCTTCAAATAAAATAACTTACCTTTGAAGAACTTCTGATGTTTTCAATGAGGAGACTCTCAGTTAGATAGCAGATGCTCAGTTTTTCCAAAAAGATTCTTTGTGTATTAGAAATAGCTCCGTTTTGTACATCACATTTGGCTACCAAAAAAAAAAAAAAAAAAAAAAAAAAAAAACGAAAATTCAGCCCTCAAAACGCGAACTTTTTTCCAAATTAACTCCATAATATCGACTGAAACATGGCAAACGTGGTTTAGAATCAATCCTCAAGGTGTTTTTTCACATATCTCTTCGATGATATATCCTTCGTGGAAGCCTGGTTTCTCCTTGCTCTCAAATGGAAAAATAATTGCACCTGGCTTTACACTCCAATTTCGACGCAGGGACACCAGGCGGACACTTGGAAAATGTAGTCTCTTATGGTCAATCTTCCAATGATATGCCTACAAATACGTCACAATGCTGCAAACGCCTTGGGGAAACGACAGAAAGTGTAGGCTCATTCCTTGCGCAATCACAGCCATATAAGGAGACAATGGAAAACAGAGCTTCAGAGATTCTGCTCATTTCCTGGTTGACGTATCATCTTGGTTTCGCCTGTAGAATGAGTTCTGGGGCACTTACAGACAATATCTTTGCAGATTCTGAAACTTCAGAGTGTTTTCTTTCCAAAACGGTCAATAATATGCATAGTCGAGCATCTTTTCGTGACAAAATATTGCGCTTAAAACGGGAACGTTTTTTATCCAAAAATGAAATAGCGCCCCTAGAGATCCAAGAGGTTAAGGGGGCTGAATAATTTTGCACGCCCAATTTTTCAGTTTTTGATTTGTTAAAAAAGTTTGAAATATCCAATAAATGTCGTTCCACTTCATGATTGTGTCCCACTTGTTGTTTATTCTCCACAAAAAAATACAGTTTTATATCTTTATGTTTGAAGCCTGAAATGTGGCAAAAGGTCGCAAAGTTCAAGGGGGCCGAACACTTTCGCAAGGCACTGTATATAGGGAAGGTAATCAGGGAAGTGATGGAGTCCAGGTGAGTCTGACGACGTGCAGGTGCTCGTAACGATGGTGACAGGTGTGCACCATAACGAGCAGCCTGGTGACCTAGAGGCTGGAGAGGGAGTATACGTGACAAAGAAACAATGCCTTTTTTGTGTGACTTTTTCTAATCATAGTCGCACACCTCATGTAGCCTGGCCTAATATAGTTTAATAAGGTTAACTAAAGTGGCCAAATAACTTCAAATGAAGCACATTAATCCGCTTTACAAGCGGAGTAGAGCCTAACTGGCATATATATAAGCTGCGCATGAGTTTCACGTTTGAGGAAGATAATATTCATCATAAAAATGCACTTTTTATAATAAAAGCATCACATGCATAATTGCATTTGCGGTCACTTTTGATAATGGGTTTTTCCGCTAATGGAACATTTGCGCTTATAGCCTAATACCATGTGTGCGTTGCTGCGCGTATAATGTGAAGAAATAGCCTAATAGGTTTAGCAACAGTTTAAGCTAAACGTTCTGATCTGTTGCGTCAGCCACATTGCATAAAAATGTTTTTTTTGTGGAACGTTCTTCCAATTTCTTTAATATACACCTCAGAGTTGCGTCGGTCTTCACTTGTATGTAGCCTGTGAGAAAGACCCGATCACGTGACGGAGAGCCACGTGAGTGACACTGAACCCAAACCAGCTGCGCGCATGCGCCATCGTGCATAAATGTTTTTATTTTATTTTTATTTTTTTATTTTACCCCCTTTTCTCCCCAATTTCGTGGTATCCAATAGTTAGTAGTTACTATCTTGTCTCATCGCTATCGCTACAACTCCCATACGGGCTCGGGAGAGACGAAGGTCGAAAGCCATGCGTCCTCTGAAACACAACCCAACCAAGCCGCACTGCTTCTTAACACAGCGCGCATCCAACCTGGAAGCCAGCCGCACCAATGTGTGGCCATTCCTCTGCGAAGGATTGCTGCTCTGGTAGTGAGTAAGGCCTTAATTAAATTCTTCACAACATTCGGGTTACCTAAGGTGGTACAAAGTGATCAAGGTACCAATTTCCTATCAAAGCTCTTCAAGCAGATGTTAAAATCCTTATCAATTACGAACCGTGTTTCAAGCGCCTATCACCCAGAGTCTCAGTGTGCGCTTGAACTTTGGCATCAGACATTGAAGTCTATGCTACGTAAATATTGTTTGGAATCTGAGAAAGATTGGGATGAGGGAATCCCTTTAGTTTTGTTTGCTGCTCGTGAAACTGTGCAGGAGTCCCTAGGTTTCAGCCCGGCTGAACTAGTGTTTGGTCACACAGTGAGAGGACCAATGAAAGTCCTTAAAGAACCGTTTTTGTCCCAAGAGTTGTGTACAGGATATGATAATGTGTTGGACTATGTTTGTCGCTTTCGTGAGCGCCTACACCAAGCCTGTGCTCTCGCAAAGGAAGCTCTGTGTTCCTCACAGAGGAAGATGAAAAGACACTATGATAAAGAGGCTGTTTCTCTTCCACTACAGCCAGGTGACCAAGTACTGGTGTTATTGCCTGTTCCAGGATCTTCATTGTCAGCTCATTTCTCTGGTCCTTATTTCATTGAAAAGAAAATAAGTGAAACTGACTATGTGCTTCAAACTCCTGATAGAAAACGTCAATCTCATGTGTGCCACATTAACATGTTGAAAGCATACCACACCCGCACCTACCACCAGACGAGAGCTATGCCGCTTTTTAGGGATGCTTGGCTACTACCATAGTTTCTGTCAAAATTTCTCTCTGGTAGTTGCTCCATTAACCGATTTGAGTGGTCCCATGATTGTAAGATAGCTTTTGAATCTGCTAAAGCACTCTTATGTAATACCCCTGTACTTGCTGCTCCGGATTTTGAACAACCTTTAAACTGGAGGTAGATGCTAGTGCCAGATGTGCTGGTGCTGTTCTACTGCAACAGGACATTTAACAAATGTCAAACAAACTATGCGACAATCGAACAAGATGCTCTTGCTTTATTGTTAGCCCTGCAATACTTTGAAGTACATATTGGTTCCAGTGCCCTACCAGTGATTGTATATACTGATCATAACCCCTTAGTGTTTCTCCACCGGATGTACAACCAGAACCAGCGCCTAATGCGTTGGGCCCTTATTGTGCAAAATTATAATTTGGAGATACGGCATGAAAAAGGTTCTGAAAAATGTATTAGCAGATGCTTTGTCTCGTGTGTAAAAATGATGATTTTTGTATGTTTTGTAAGGTTGACTTTGTTGTTGATCTTGTGGGTATTCATTGTAATACTTTGGTACCCATAGGGTTGCTCTTTTAAGGGTGGGAGTGTTATGGATACAGGTATCCTGTGTGTGTATTTCTTTTCTCTCCTTCTCACAGGTGGCAGTCAACATTTCCCAATCAGTCATCAATCAGTCGCTAATCAGAAGACACACCTCCTCCTGTTTCCATTACCCTATCACATTCCCTTTCCCTTGGTTTAAAAACCCTGTCTGTTGTTTGCTCTAGAGCTCAATCTCTCTGTCAATGCCATCGGTCTGTAGATCTTGTTTGGTTTTCACTACTACATGTCACTTTGTCCCCACCTGTGAGTATTGGTTTTGTTATGGTGTTTGTTTGATGGTGGGAAAAGGGGGAACCAAGACAAGTCGCCCATGGGCATACACTACCCGTAGGACTACTTTGTCTAAGAACACTAGGTAGAACTGGGCGGACCACCCACTGTATTTTTGGTTAGTTAGTTAGCTGTTGGTGAAGTAGGCTAGTCTAGCTTAGGGATGTTTTTGGATACTTATTTCTTTCCTTGGGTCCAGCTCAGCCCCTTTTCCTGCTTCCCCCATTACCGTGTGTTTTCAAATAAACCATGAGTGTTTGACGGTAATTTAGTTGTCTGTGGTTATTTCGTTCTCACTCATACTTTTTCACCTTTATAATTTGCATGAGTCATGTTACGGGTCTCGTTACCATCCCCCCTAGACTGTCGGGCCAAAAGGGATTCGTAACACAGACCAATGAAAGATACAGTCCTAACTCAACCCTGTATGGCAGACCAATGTAAGATACCGTCCTAACTCAACCCTGTATGGCAGACCAATGTAAGATACAGTCCTAACTCAGCCCTGTATGGCAGACCAATGTAAGATACAGTCCTGACTCAACCCTGTATGGCAGACCAATGTAAGATACAGTCCTAACTCAACCCTGTATGGCAGACCAATGTAAGATACAGTCCTAACTCAGCCCTGTATGGCAGACCAATGTAAGATACAGTCCTAACTCAGCCCTGTATGGCAGACCAATGTAAGATACAGTCCTAACTCAACCCTGTATGGCAGACCAATGTAAGATACAGCAGGATGCTAGAGAGGGAGATTGAAGATTGGGTGATTGAAAGAGAATAAGAACATAGGAATGGAAAGATACTGTAAACAGGAGTTCAAAGATGAAAGAGTTGGAAAAAATATTTGTGACCATGTACGTTGGTCTGTCTGGGTTATCAGACCAGTTACCGGGCGGAGTGAAATGGAGCAGGGACCTCTTAGTTGTCTCCGTAACGTGGTGATGTTTTTAAGGCTTGTTTAGGGGCTGAGGTTTGGAGAGTTGTTGGAGGCTGGATGGAGTATTAGTGATGTGTTTAGCATCTGGTCAGGAAGAGAGATGCTCAGGACGGATGAGGAAGAGGCATTTTCACGGTATGGAGATGAGGGAGGTTTAGGGTTTTCCCCAAAGAATATGAGGTGCACTCTTTATTATTTTTTTACAAAAATTGTATTTTTACTTGATTTGTTATCATACAAGGCCCTTTTTTGCTCTAGATTGCAGGAAATGGCAAATCTCTGAGTCCAAAGGGGATTCAAAAATGGTGAACCAATGCTTTAAGGGTGTGTGTGTGGGGGGCGGGGTTGCAGTCTGAACACGGACATTTATACAATCAGTGTCAGGACTCCATGAAACACTATTCTATCACAACCTGTCGTTGAGCCTTGACAAGAGGCTTCACCTTGAACATAAATTCGGAGGCATTCAGAAACCGACACTTAGAAAACAGCTGCACCTCTAAACTTCTGCAGCACTTTTAGCCATGTACATAGAAGAAAACACAATGTATATCCAAAAAACAACTGTTGTTTAGGCTGTGTACCCTGGCTGACTGTAGTCCAACACTCTACACACGCACACATACACACACCGTCTCCATTCCCGGCCCCCAGAGCCCCTCTCCTAATCACACACATGGGCTTTTTTGTGAAGTCTCAGCCTGGGCTGATTTGATTAGAGCTGTGTTATTGTAGTTCTGAGTTATTGTAGCTCTGAGTCTATTGTGGATATATCTTGTGATTACTCTGAGTTATCATAGCTGGAATAAGAATAGGAGTTCTTATCTTCCCAGACTGGGAGGAGAGAGACTGAGGGTCAGAGTGTTCTGGAATTGAGGAACGGAATCACACCCTGAGAAGCAGAGGGGGAGAGAGCGGTAAGAAGACGAGAGAGATGTAGGAAGGATGAGGTAGAGAGACATACAACGAGGTATAGAGAGAGGTAGCGAGAACATTTTAGAGCGAGGCACACACAAAGAGGTAGGGAGAATACTACATGACTGGATATTCCATTTGAACCTCTCTCTGCTGCTGCCACAGTGGTTTTCTGCTGAGCTGTTGGCTCTGGGAAAGTTTGTCCTGTGGAGACTCGACTGCCTCCCCCCTGGTTTAATGTTGTTTGTATTGTTCAGTTTCACCGTGTGTGTGTAGAGCGGGTGTCAGCAGACATGGGCGTGTGTTTTCACACACACACAAAGACCGATGTGCTGTGCACCCATCAGCCTGCCACTCTGTCTCCACCCTGACTACCCCATGTAAACACACTCCCTCTGCCAGCAACCTCTCTCAGGGTGTGTGTGTGTGTGTGTGTGTGTGTGTGTGTGTGTGTGTGTGTGTGTGTAAAAGAGAGCAGACAGTGCAAAACAAATGATATTTCTGTGATTTCAGAGCTGGGCGGAGAGAGTGAGGGTGTGTCCTATACAATCCTGTTCCATGTGAGAGCAGGTTTTCTATCCTGTAATATCCTCAGTGTTAGCGCTGGTGTCATTTTAGGGAAATGGGTGTGAGGACGTGTGTGTCTGGTAGGATCAGTGTATGTCTGACTAAACTTTCTCAGTCTTTGGCTACCGCATGTTGTCTTCGACTCCTCCCTTCTAACAGGCACACAACGGTATGACCGTTGCTGTGAGGAACCATTCCTCCTATTTGTCAATTATTTAATGAGGCCTGCATGTTGGATGATGTGTCCAGACAGCTGTCAATCACACGTCCTTCATTCCCATCGTCATGTTGAAAACTCCATTTATATGGATGTTCGCAAGAGCCTTGTGAACACAGCTCTCAATATGAATGTGTGTGTTTGTCATTGTGAAGGTGTGTGTGTGTGCGCGCGCGTGTGTGTGTGTGTGTGTGTGCGGGCGCGCCTTCTGGTGTCAGCACTCGGCAGTGATTTGGTGGAACTGTGTAGTTACAACTAGTCTGTGTTAGCAGCACTGACAGAGCTGTGTGTGCAGAAAGAAATCGTGATAATAATAATTGACTCGTAAATATGAGCTTTATGCGGCACCTCAACAGCAGCGGTCGCCGGGGACGACCATTCAGCCAACTGCACGTACACCCCTTTCACCTAGGCGATAATATCTCTCCTTATACGTCTCCTTTTCTTGTTTGTGCTCTGTTTATTCCTCGCTCTCTCTTTATCTCCCCCAAGTCCACTGCATCCTTAGTCAGAATTGTTCTGTTTTTCACAATCTTATTTTTTCCCATAGACATCGAGGAAGACGTTTCTGTGCTTGTTGACTCATGGTTGTTGATTCTCCCCATAATTGTCTTCCACAATTACATGCTGCAGGCTAGATGTGTCTCTGTGATAGTGTAAGTGCAGGATTGTAAATTTGTGTCTGTTTGTGCGCCAGTGGCAGTCGGTGCCATTTAAGATAAGGGAAGACTAATGTTTTTTTAATGAGCATGGCCTTGTTTCTATTACAGCATATTGAATGACTGTTATTCATATTACATTCTCCCAGTTCAATGTAACATCGATAGGTTTAGGCTACTACATGATACTAAAATGTTCCTTGTACCCATCATGAGGTTGCTACAACCTAGCCTCTAAATTAGTTTTTAACAGGTCGAGATACAAATTGGAGCAATCAAGGTAATGATGTGACAGACAGTAAAACATTCAATTTCAACTTGCACACTCTTGCCTGAATCTAGTTTATCTCATGTGTAATTATTAGTCCAAACTAAAATGGACAAATTCAGCTAGGTCCATCCCTGTTTCGTTCCGTTTGCTTCCGTTTTAAGAAACGTTTTGCAACAGAATCGGCGGAATACACCCCTGATCACCCGCGCACACAGTTCACTTTCATAGCAGTCACATAGGCCTACAGTATCATCACTTTGTTCGCTGTATAATTTATTCTCACATCTACGTGCTCTCCTCCTCTCACCTTTTCCCTTCGCTTGTGGACTTCAGTGCACAACACAACAACTGTCTGTGACCAGGAAACAACAACAAAAAACTCTCCCAAGCCAAACCTTCATACTGTACCATAACCGCTAACCGCTACACAGCCTACATTGTCACCATATTAGCTAACGTCATAGTCAACATAGCTACTAGAACTAATGCGTTGTTAAACCAACTATCCAATCCATGTGTACAATCATGCAGTACAGTGTAGGCTATAGCAAGCATTTATAAAACCAAAAGCTTGCCTTGACTTGGAAGAGTTGCAGTGTTGGATAGCCTTAGCCAGCTAGCTAACAAAAATGGCATTCCTCTCTGTTTGAGTCAGGTTGTTGAGTAGGCTAAATTAGCTGCATTAGCTAGCTAAGTAAGTGGAAGGTAAACTAAGAAGAAACAACGAAATATAGCTCTCTCTCTCTCTCTCTCTCTCTCTCTCTCTCTCTCTCTCTCTCTCTCTCTCTCTCTCTCTCTCTCTCTCTCTCTCTCTCTCTCTCTCTCTCTCTCTCTCTCTCTCTCTCTCTCTCTCTCTCTCTCTCTCTCTCTCTCTCTCTCTCTCTCTCTCTCTCTCTCTCTCTCTCTCTCTCTCTCTCTCTCTCTGTGGCTTCTCCTTAAAGAAATTAAATTGTTCAACACTGTGAAACTATCGTCTTTCTCTGACACTTTATGCACTACAGTGCTAGCTAGCTGTAGCTTATGCTTTCAGTACTAGATTCATTCGCTTATTCTTTGATTGGATGGACAACATGCCAGTTCATGCTGCAAGAGTTCTTATAGGTTGGAGGACATCCTCCGGAAGTCGTCATAGTTGCTGTGTAAGTCTGTGGAAGGGGGTGAGAACCATGAGCCTCCTAGGTTTTGTATTGAAGTCGATTGAAGAAACTAGCTGTCCTCCGGCTACACCATGGTGCTACCCTACAGAATGCTGTTGAGGCTACTGTAGACCTTCTTTGCAAAACAGTGTGTTTTAGTCAGTTATTGGGTGACTCAAATATATTTAGGATAGTTTTATCAAAAAGGAAGACAATTTTTTTTCTTCTGAAATTCACTCCCATTCCTCTTCCAAGGAGCCTCCACTGGTGTGCGCGGCTGAACAGTCACGTATGTGAGTGTGTGTGTAAGCTGTATTTAGCCGTTTCCTGTGTATAGCTCTGGCAGGCAGATGAGTGTAAATGTTTGTAGAAGCGTAGGCGTATGGAGGTGTGTTTGTGAGGAGTCTGTGTGATAGCGAGGCAGGTTGAGGTAAACAGATGCAGTCCTCAGGGTAATCCAAGTCAGACAGGGTCAGATTGAAGGGGGAAGAAGGTTGAGGGGATGGAGTGGACTGGGATGGAGACTTTGTTTATATGCACACTCACGGCAAACCCCCCCCCCCCCCCCCTCAAGCAGATGTGCAGATGTTGAGCCTCTTGCTCTCTGTCAGACACACACGTGCACAAACACACACATTGTAAACACAGGGTTACCTCTGTGACCCCTGTACATCTGTGGGGGTTGTAAGTGGGGTACTGCTCCTCCTCATTTATGTACCCCCCCCCTTCACTAAGGGACTGGCAGTGTCAGCAACACAGCTGTTCTTAAACGGTCTCAACCCTAGTATTCTAACCAATGAGACACTGCCGTGTACTCTTATAGCCTTGGCAGTGTTTTATACGAAGCGTAAGATGCCACACCCTGGCTGGACACTATGCAGAAATGGCAGTTAGGACTGAATGAATATCCATGGCTGTGACATACCGTTGAAGTCAACAGTGCAGTTGCAAAGCAACGGCACACAGGAAACACACACTGCTAATAGTCCAAAAATGTGACTATTATTCAAATGATATGGTCCCTGTCTAATAAAGACTTCCTCCTCTTCCCTACCCGTGTTAGAGTGATGTGACTCATGCATGGTGTAATACTGACCCCCACTGGCTCACTATAGAACTGTCTGGACAACTGAGAACAAACAAACTGAAAGGCTCTCACATCTATGTGCGCACACACATTTTCTCTCTTGACCACTCACACACTCATACACCTGCCCATGCATACATGTTTTTTCTCTCTCTTAAACACACTAGTTAGCTCACACACACTCGCTCTCAAACACACACACTCGCTCTCATTCAGATTCAAAGTGAATGAAGGCACAACTTTTATTGTGAAAAAGCTGTCCCTCCCCTCCTTTGTACTGTTCACACTCATAGTTATCCACTGCTCCCTCCCTCCTCTCTATGCCCCCCCCCCCACCCCCCCTCCCCCAGACACTGAAACTGGAATCAGATGGGCTAGCTTAACCCTTTTAAACACTAAGTGTAGTTTCTCGCTGAGAAAAATAAAGGTTCTGTTGTTATATGAATTGTCTCTCTGACTTAAATGTACAACGAGGGAGAGAGAGCAACTGAAGGAGAGGTGAATAGGAGAGAGAGCAACTGAAGGAGAGATGAATAGGAGAGAGAGCAACTGAAGGAGAGGTGAATAGGAGAGAGAGCAACTGAAGGAGAGATGAATAGGAGAGAGAGCAACTGAAGGAGAGATGAATAGGAGAGAGAGCAACTGAAGGAGAGGTGAATAGGAGAGAGAGCAACTGAAGGAGAGATGAATAGGAGAGAGAGCAACTGAAGGAGAGGTGAATAGGAGAGAGAGCAACTGAAGGAGAGGTGAATAGGAGAGAGAGCAACTGAAGGAGAGATGAATAGGAGAGAGAGCAACTGAAGGAGAGATGAATAGGAGAGAGAGCAACTGAAGGAGAGGTGAATAGGAGAGAGCAACTGAAGGAGAGATGAATAGGAGAGAGAGCAACTGAAGGAGAAGTGAATAGGAGAGAGAGCAACTGAAGGAGAGATGAATAGGAGAGAGAGCAACTGAAGGAGAAGTGAATAGGAGAGAGAGCAACTGAAGGAGAAGTGAATAGGAGAGAGCAACTGAAGGAGAGATGAATAGGAGAGAGAGCAACTGAAGGAGAAGTGAATAGGAGAGAGAGCAACTGAAGGAGAGGTGAATAGGAGAGAGAGCAACTGAAGGAGAAGTGAATAGGAGAGAGAGCAACTGAAGGAGAGATGAATAGGAGAGAGAGCAACTGAAGGAGAGGTGAATAGGAGAGAGAGCAACTGAAGGAGAAGTGAATAGGAGAGAGAGCAACTGAAGGAGAGATGAATAGGAGAGAGAGCAACTGAAGGAGAGATGAATAGGAGAGAGAGCAACTGAAGGAGAGGTGAATAGGAGAGAGAGCAACTGAAGGAGAAGTGAATAGGAGAGAGAGCAACTGAAGGAGAGATGAATAGGAGAGAGAGCAACTGAAGGAGAGGTGAATAGGAGAGAGAGCAACTGAAGGAGAGGGGAATAGGAGAGAGTGAGTTTTTTTCTTCTCTGAATCTTAGTGGCAAGGCTACACACTCTGTTTCACTTAGTCCTGAAAGGGTATTTTTGTCTCAAAGTTTTTGCTCTGCTGGCACCACCAGACTAAATGAGGACTGGGTGTTAGGGACTGTAATCCTTGGCTTTACCAGAATGATGTGTACTAGAATCATGTGTATCTGTGTGTAAATCAGTGTGCGAGTGATTCAGAATCTCTCGCTCTCCCCGTATGTGAAAAGTGTGGAAGTTTTTACATGGCCCAGGGGTTTGCGGCTGAATAGAAACTATCATCTGGTGAATTACGCCATGAAGTTTTGCAGCCGAGCTTCACCAGTTCCCCTGTCTCCAAAAAACATGGATGTTTACATGTAGAACTTGAGGTTATTGAACTTGAAGTTCATGACATAAACTAGAAGTATTTTCGCATATGGATTATTGAGCAATGGAGAACTGTGCCATAGATTCTGTAGATTACAATATGGAGTTTAGTACAATATGGAGTTTAGTAAAATATGGAGTTTAGGGTTGTGTGTGTTATATGTTATACAAAGTGTGTTTGATATGTCATAGTGTGTGTGGTGTGCCTGGCCGTCTGAGGTTTAAGTGCGGCCACAGTGACCAGTGTGTGGCTAGCGGCGGTGACATGGTGGAGCGTGGGGGATGTGTGTCGCGTGTGTCTCTGTTTGTGTTCTGTATACACAGTCTCCACTAAATTACAGCCTCTGAACACAAACACACGCAGAGAGAGAGAGAGACTCTGAAAGAGAGAGCGATACTCTGAAAGAGAGAGAGAGACTCTGAAAGAGAGAGAGAGAGAGAGACTCTGAAAGAGAGAGAGAGACTCTGAAAGAGAGAGAGAGAGACTCTGAAAGAGAGAGAGAGACTCTGAAAGAGAGAGAGAGAGATTCTGAAAGAGAGCGATTCTGGAAGAGAGAGAGAGAGATTCTGAAAGGGAGAGAGAGCAAATGTCAAATTGGCTTTTTACCAAATTACCATATAACAGACCATGTATTCACCCTGCACACCTTAATTGACAACCCAAACAAAGGCAAAGACTTCTCATGTTTTGTTGATTTCAAAAAAGCCTTCGACTCAATTTGGCATGAGGGTCTGCTATACAAATTGATGGAAAGTGGTGTTGGTGGTAAAACATACGATATTATAAAATCCATGTACACAAACAACAAGTGCGCAGTTAAAATAGGCAAAAAACACACCGATTTCTTCCCACAGGGCCGTGGGGTGAGACAGGGATGCAGCTTAAGCCCCACCCTCTTCAACATATATATCAACGAATTGGCGCGGGCACTAGTCTGCAGCACCCGGCCTCACCCTACTAGAATCTAAAGTAAAATGTCTACTGTTTGCTGATGATCTGGTGCTTCTGTCACCAACCAAGGAGGGCCTACAGCAACACCTAGATATTCTGCATAGATTCTGCCAGACCTGGGCCCTGACAGTAAATCTCAGTAAGACAAAAATAATGGTGTTCCAAAAAAGGTCCAGTCGCCAGGACCACAAATACAAATTCCATCTAGACACCATTGCCCTAGAGCACACAAAGAACTATACATACCTTTGCCTAAACATCAGCGCCACAGGTAACTTCCACAAAGCTGTGAACGATCTGAGAGACAAGGCAAGAAGGGCATTCTATGCCATCAAAAGGAACATAAAATGCAACATACCAATTAGGATCTGGCTAAAAATACTTGAATCAGTCATATAGCCAATTGCTCTTTATGGTTGTGAGGTCTGGGGTCCGCTCACCAACCAAGATTTCACAAAATGACTCTGCATGCCGAATTCTTCAAAAATATCCTCAGTGTACAACGTAGAACACCAAATAATGGATGCAGAGCAGAATTAGGCCGATACACACTAATTATCAAAATCCAGAAAAGAGCCATTAAATTCTACAACCACCTAAAAGGAAGCGATTCCCAAACCTTCCATAACAAAGCCATCACCTACAAAGAGATTAACCTGGAGAAGAGTCCCTTAAGCAAGCTGGTCCTGGGGCTCTGTTCACAAACACACCCGACAGAGCCCCAGGACAGCAGCACAATTAGACCCAATCAAATCATGAGAAAACAAAAAGATAATTACTTGACACATTGGAAAGAATTAACAAAAAAAACAGAGCAAACTAGAATGCTATTTGGCCCTAAACAGAGAGTACACAGTGGCAGAATACCTGACCACTGTGACTGACCCAAAATTAAGGAAAGCTTTGACTATGTACAGACTCAGTGAGCATAGCCTTGCTATTGAGAAAGGCCGCCATAGGCAGACATTACTCTCAAGAGAAGACAGGCTATGTGCACACTGCCCACAAAATAAGGTGGAAACTGAGCTGCACTTCCTAACCTCCTGCCCAATGTATGACCATATTAGAGATACATATTTCCCTCAGATTACACAGATCCACAAAGATTTCGAAAACAAATCCAATTTTGATAAACTCCCTTATCTACTGGGTGAAATTCCACAGTGTGCCATCACAGCAGCAAGATTTGTGACCTGTTGCCACGAGAAAAGGGCAACCAGTGAAGAACAAACACCATTGTAAATACAACCCATATTTATGCTTATTTATCTTCCCTTGTGTACTTTAACCATTTGTACATTGTTAAAACACTGTATATATATAATATGACATTTGTAATGTCTTTATTGTTTTGAAACTTCTGTATGTGTAATGTTTACTGTTAATTTTAATAGTTTATTTCACTTTTGTATATTATCTACCTCACTTGCTTTGGCAATGTTAACACGTTTACCATGCCAATAAAGCCCCTTGAATTGATTTGAATTGAGATTCTGAGAGAGAGAGAGAGAGAGAGAGATTCTGAAAGAGAGAGATTCTGAAAGAGAGAGAGATTCTGAAAGAGCGAGTGAGAGATTCTGAAAGAGCGAGTGAGAGATTCTGAAAGAGCGAGTGAGAGATTCTGAAAGAGCGAGAGAGAGATCCTGAAAGAGAGAGAGATTCTGAAAGAGCGAGTGAGAGATTCTGAAAGAGAGAGTGAGAGATTCTGAAAGAGAGAGTGAGAGATTCTGAAAGAGTGAGTGAGAGATTCTGAAAGAGAGTGAGAGATTCTGAAAGAGAGTGAGAGATTCTAAGAGTGAGATTCTGAGAGAGAGAGAGAGAGAGAGAGATTCTGAGAGAGAGAGAGATTCTGAGAGAGCGAGAGAGAGATTCTGAGAGAGAGATATTCTGAGAGAGCGAGAGATTCTGAAAGAGATTCTGAAAGAGCGAGAGAGATTCTGAAAAAGAGAGAGATTCTGAAAGAGAAAGATTCTGAAGAGAGAGATTCTAAAAGACACACAGACAGAGACAGATATAGTGAGGGAGTATGAAAGACAGACAGACAGAGAGAGAGGGATTCTGAAAGACAGAGAGACAGACAGACAGACCGAGTGAGTGATTCTGAAAAACAGACAAACAGACAAACAGACAGACAGACAGAGAGAGAGAGAGAGGGATTCTGAAAGACAAACAGCCAGAGAGACATATAGCCAGAGAGAGAGAGGGGTTCTGAAAGACAAATAGCCAGAGAGAGAGAGGGGTTCTGAAAGACAAAAAACAACCAGAGAGACAGACAGCCAGAGAGAGGGGTTCTGAAAGACAAACAGCCAGAGAGACAGACAACCAGAGAGAGAGAGAGATTCTGAAAGCATACGGCTCTGAGAGATATATTCTGGAAAAACAGACACAGACAGACAGATGGATTCTGACAGACAGACAGACAGACAGACAGACAGACAGAGAGAGGGATTCTGAAAGACAAACAGCCAGAGAGACATATAGCCAGAGAGAGAGAGGGGTTCTGAAAGACAAATAGCCAGAGAGAGAGAGGGGTTCTGAAAGACAGACAACCAGAGAGACAGACAGCCAGAGAGAGAGGGGTTCTGAAAGACAGACAACCAGAGAGACAGACAGCCAGAGAGAGAGGGGTTCTGAAAGACAAACAACCAGAGAGACAGACAGCCAGAGAGAGGGGTTCTGAAAGACAAACAACCAGAGAGACAGACAGCCAGAGAGAGAGAGAGGGGTTCTGAAAGACAAACAACCAGAGAGACAGACAGCCAGAGAGAGAGAGGGGTTCTGAAAGACAGACGGACAGGGAGAGGGATTCTGAAAGACAGACAGGGAGAGGGATTCTGAAAGACAGACAGGGAGAGGGATTCTGAAAGACATTGAGATGGGGATAGATTTTGAAAGAGCAAGAGATTGGCAGAGATAGCTGTTGATTGGCAGACAGTTGATGTGTGTCCCTCCCTCAGTGGGGTTGTTGGAGGTGGTCTGTCCCTGCCTCTCTGCCGCTAGTCTGACTTTGAATGAGTCCCTAGCCGAGGAGTGTGTCCAGGCCAGGCCAGCTGAGCGGAAATGGCCTGGTCTCAACACACACTGTTGTTTGGAAATGCAAGCCTCATTTAAAGGGGAAGATATACGGCCCCAAGTTTCTATAAATGTAACAGGCAACAGGCTGATGGGCCCAAGCCGGCTTCACCTTACCTTTAAGAGCTTTTCCATCCCCCTTCTGGAGTCCCTATCACTCCATCTCTCTTTTTCTTTCGTTCTAAGTGTAAATGTATCCAACAATCTGTCTTTCCATATCCACTTATCTCTCAACATAGTTTTCCTCATGTTTCTTTTTATTTTCCTATCCATCTCAACCCTCTTTTTCCCTCACTTGTTTTATTTTCCACAAGTCATTTATTTTCTCTTACACTTTTCTCGCTCATTTTGATGCCATGTCCATTTTGAGTCTCTTTGCCAGGTCATATTCAATAGTGTGTGTTGTTGTTGTTTGTAAGCATGTCCCAGAGCCTAACCGTGGGGGACAGAGCTTAACCGTGGGGGACAGAGCTTAACCGTGTGGGACAGAGCCTACCCGTGGGGGACAGAGCCTAACCGTGGGGGACAGAGCCTAACCGTGGGGGACAGAGCCTACCCGTGGGGGACAGAGCCTACCCGTGGGGGACAGAGTCTAACCGTGGGGACCGAGTCTACCCGTGGGGGACCGAGTCTACCCGTGGGGGACCGAGTCTACCCGTGGGGGACCGAGTCTACCCGTGGGGGACCGAGTCTACCCGTGGGGGACAGAGTCTAACCGTGGGGGACAGAGCCTAACCGTGGGGGACAGAGTCTACCCGTGGGGGACCGAGTCTAACCGTGGGGGACAGAGTCTAACCGTGGGGGACAGAGCCTAACCGTAGGGGACAGAGCCTACCCGTGGGGGACAGAGTCTACCTGTGGAGGACAAAGTCTACCTGTGGGGGACAGAGTCTACTCGTGGGGGACAGAGCCTACCCGTGGGGGACAGAGTCTACCCGTGGGGGACAGAGTCTACCCGTGGGGGACAGAGTCTAACCGTGGGGGACAGAGCCTAACCGTGGGGGACAGAGTCTACCCGTGGGGGACCGAGTCTAACCGTGGGGGACAGAGTCTAACCGTGGGGGACAGAGCCTAACCGTAGGGGACAGAGCCTACCCGTGGGGGACAGAGTCTACCTGTGGAGGACAGAGTCTACCTGTGGAGGACAAAGTCTACCTGTGGGGGACAGAGTCTACTCGTGGGGGACAGAGCCTACCCGTGGGGGACAGAGCCTACCCGTGGGGGACAGAGCCTACCCGTGTGGGACAGTCAGCACAGTGACTGTCTGACTCTGACTGCTTCAAAGCAGAGCCTTTGATCCTCTCCAAAGAGGCCATTTTAGGTGCTGTAAAAGAGCTGGTGGAAGAACGACATGTTTTCCAGGAGACGTTAAGGAGATTCCCTGATAGACGGCTCACTGCCTCAACCCTCGTTGATCTTACTAATTGAGAGAGCGGGTGCAGTTAAAAGACAATATACTCTGGATTAGTAGTGGCCTCTGCACTGTAAAATTGGGGGAAACGGCAAGCCTGCATTTAGAAACACAGAGGGAAAGTGGTGAATAAAGATGCTGCAGAGCGTAGAGGCAAAGGGACTGTCCTTATGTCTACGGTGCGGTTCCTTTATTGTCTGTGTAGGTATGAGTGGAGCTATTCCAATGCAAATCCAATTCCATTTCCCTTCTCTGCTCGCGTCTTTTATCTCCCTCTTGGTTTTATGTTAATAGCAGGATGGCCCGAATGCAAATGAGTGTCGGATATAGAAAGCAATGACCTGTTTGTGCATTTCAGTACACACACGCACACACACACACACACACACACACACACACTAGAACCACTGTGTATAGGTAAGAGCTGGGAGCAGTTTCTCAACCATTCTTTCTCATTTCATCTACATTATGAGTGTGCTCAGTGCCAGTGGCCACAGTGTTTATAGTCTAATTTCCGCTCTCCTCTTTTAAAGACTCTGTTTGATATCCACACCTCTCACACCGGACCGAGCTATGGCCCTAAAAAGAGACCAAGGGATTCACTTTAGTTTTCCATTTCCGACAGGACTTCACACAAATTTCCGTCTTCTGATAAACAGAGAGATTCCGGTGAACCAGGCTAGAATTCATCATGGTTGTCACCGTGTGTGTGTGTGTGTGTGGTGTGTGTGTGTGTGTGTGTGTGTGTGTGTGTGTGTGTGTGTGTGTGTGTGTGTGTGTGTGTGTGTGTGTGTGTGTGTGTGTGTGTGTGTGTGTGTTTTTGTCTGTTTTTTGGGTTGTTTACATGTTCAAAGCTCTGCCTCTCTTTGGAGTCCGGCTGCATGCAGTTGATTATGGTTTTTCAATTTCTTTTCCAACAAATCAATAAAAAGCAAACCATGCTCACTGTTATTTAACTTCGAGAACTTCCTCATTGTCTCTTCACCTCAATATTTATGCTTTATGTTGTCAGCGAGTTGCCTGTCTCGCTTCCAGCTGCGTACGTCTGGTGTGAGTTTGTGAATGCAAATTGTTGTGGGAGCCTGCCGTGTGCGAGCGTGTCTGCTTCAGTCTAATTCAAAATAGTTTTTCATCCTCGTAGCCATAGTAAAGGCAAGCTGTCAGTCATCCAATGAAAAGTGACTCTTGACCAGTGTAGAGCGTCCTGCTCTGAACCTCCTGGACCTGTCCCCTCCCCCTCCCTATTCTCCCCCTCCCCCTCTCCTCCCTCTCTGCCCCTGGGCCCAGAAAAAGGTTCATTGTGCAGCAGCGAGCGTTTGGCGCCTGGTTCTGGTTAGCTCAGCTCCATCTGAAACACTCACCTTCCTCTAGGGGCTGCATCTGGAGTTGGTTTCCTGTTTGGGCTGGCTGCACTGCGCTGGCCAGGGGCGGGGTTTGGCCCAGCCCTGTGATTGGATGAGATGGAGGCTTTATGAACCCCAGGATGGATGGAACTGCCAAACACTAGTCTGTCAATCACTGACCTAACTGACAGCATCAGACCAGAGAGAGTGTTTGATTGGTGCAGATTGCCAAGCAGTTAAGTTCCGTATCTATCAGGGACTTCATGAGGGTATCAACATTTTATCATAGCTTACTCTTAGAAAAAAAGCTTCCGAAAGGGTTCTTCGGCCGTGCAATCTAAGGTGCTATCTAGAACCTAAAAGGTTTCTTCGGCTGTTCCCATGGGAGAACCCTTTGAAGTACCTTTGTTGGTTCCAGGGATAACCCTTTTTGGGTCCAGGTAGAACCCTTTTGGTTCCAAGTAAAAATGTTTTGGGTTCCATGTAGAACCTTTTCGACAGAGGGTTCTACATGGAACCCAAAATGGTTCTAACTGGAACCAAAAAGGGTTTTCCCTGGAACCAACAATGGTACTTCAAAGGGTTCTCCCATGGGGACAGCCGAAGAAACCTTTTAGGTTCTAGATAGCACCTTTTTTTCTAAGAGTGTATTCTTAGATAGTTATTTCATTTCTTCTTTCAGTGGAAATAGTATGTCACGATAACAAACTGTATAGTAGTAATTTAAAGTAATGACATTATTTCAGTAATTGCGCGTCCTAATATTACCATTGTTTTGACAGTATTTACACGGTTATTCTGTAATTGTGTGTAATGATGGCATTTAGGGCATGGCGACAGGACCAGTCGATCCAGTAATGGTGTGTAATAATAACGTTAGCGTTTAGCGAGCAGGCTACAGCTTCCTGTTATTACTGCAGTAATGGTCTGGTATTGGGCTGCCCTCAGTACAGCCACTAAAATACATCTCTTTTTACAGACTGAACCTAAAAGTTTACATGGTATTAGCAGCATACTTTTAGAGCCTGTCGTGTGGAGACTTTTATAGTGACAGGCAGGCTGAGGGGGAAAGGCTCGGTCAGAGAGGGGGCTTGGCGGGGCGAGGACGGGACGGGGGTACAGGGGCAGGGATGTCACTCTGGTAGGACCAGGTAATGCTCTATCAGAATTCCACCTTGGCTTGGCGCTGAGTGTCTGTCAGAGCCATTTCCATGGCGTAATGAACCATAATATGTAATATGTCTGTAAACCTGCTTCATGAAGTCTGTTCTGTTGTGATAGTGGTACTGTACCTCTACAGAGTGAACCGTAGTGCACTGATTGAGTTCCAAGCACATTGTAGAGATTAGGTGTGTGTGTGTGTGTGTCCTTTGAGCTTTTTGTCTTCAGGAGACGTATCAAAAGCTGACAGGGCATGGAGGTTTTCGTATGGAGCTTGTGTGTGTGTGACAGACAACCACACACAAAACACTCATCTCTACAATGCTTGGAACTCAATCACTCTTACGACCAGCTGACGACAGCTTTTTATATGTCTCCTGAAGACAAAAAGCTCAAAGGATAAAGAAAGTGAGTGAGCGGGGAGATGGATGCAAAAAGAAAGAGTAAGAGTGAACGTGGGATTGAGAAGAAGCAAAGGTCCAGTGAAGGTCAGAAGTGGGAGGTAGAACAACAGAAACAGGAGGAGGGGGAGGGGGGTGAGAAAGGAAAGCTGGATACACACAGACACTCGGTGTAGTTGAACCCTCCACAGAGCTCATGACTACAGGTCAGAGTTAATGTCACGTAGAGTCTGTCTTATGAGTAAGGCGAGGAGTTTCTCCTGGGCAGCTCATGTGGAAAAACTCCAGGGGGCCATAGAATCCATTTCCCTCCACTTCACCTGCTTCCCGAACCAGGCCACTCCGTTCTCAGCCTCATGTGGCTGCTGCTGACCGTCCTCTCTGCAGGCTACAGGACAGATGAGCCCCTGGACATGTGTGGACTGACTGAGCAGCAGGAGATCCATGTCCGCTGAGAGTAGAGAGTGATGACAGAGACGAGGTGTTTACTCTGCTCGCCTTACCGTGAAACCCTGAAACCTCTTTGCTTCTCTTTCTCCTCACAGTGGAGAAAGCAAGGGAAAGAGCCCAAACATTATCTGGCAAAAATGTGGAAGTGTGGCCTTGGAGATGTATTTGATTATGCCGTGTTTAAGGGGAAAAAGGTGTTCTGTGATCTGGTTTGTGTGTTTGAATACCCCCGGAGGGCGGTGGTTGGCTGGGGCTGAGGACTAGCTGGAAGAGAACTGGTGCTCTGACACACTACAGTCATACATCTCATGTACTTTAAAATGAGATCTCCTAGGTAGATATCAAGCACTTTAAGACAAGGGGGTAGTGCCAACTAGAGGGTAGTGGGTAGTGCCAACTAAAGGGTAGTGGGTAGTGCCAACTGTCCGGGTTTGGCCCAGGTGGGCCGTCATTGTAAATAAGAATTTGTTGCCTAGTTAAATAAAGGTTCAATCAAATTTAAAAAACATCGATGTTCAATGGATCATTGTTCACGGAGTCCAGAGCCGGATTCACATGCACAGTCAGTTCAGTACTGTTGCTGGTCCAGAGTGTGTTGGGTCTGATTCGCCACTCCCTGTCCCAGAACAGGGTTGTAATGGATCGGACACTGGATCCCCCCAGTGGACCAGATCAGGGCTCAGATTTTGGAGCAGGGTAGGGAGAGAGTCTGTTTGTCTTGGTTTGGAGGAACATTGAGGTCTTAACACACAGCTCAGTCAATAAAATGTCATCTATACACAGAGGCATCCGACCACAGCTCTAGCGGATTCCCCTCACTCTTTCTCTTGTTCTTTCCCTCTCTCTCCCCTTCTCTCTCTTTCTCACTCTTTTGTACCAAACACACACCTGTGTGTATGATCTCAGCCTGGCTGTTAGACTGTGTATCGTTCTGTTTAAGAGCCTAGGGTCCACATCACGTGGGCCAGGACTGGCAGAACCAGCATGGGAGCAAACTCACTCACAACAACACAGAGAAACTGGTCACTGCTCCTGAACAGAATAGAAACACGCACCCTGTGTCTGTGCATGCATGCAAATGTTCAGGTAAATGATGTCTAATACACATTTGCATGATAAAACAAAACGCAAAATGGAGAAGAGTAAACGAGAATGAGTTTACATACAACTGGATTACTCATAGTCGTAAAAAAAGCAAACGCAAAAACATGCTGCTCTAGACAATCATTGACATTGTCTTGCTAGTTGTTGTATGTGTGTGGGGATTTGATGTGTTTTGTGTTACCCAGCTTGTAGTTTCTACTTCTTATCTCTAAAATGTGTCTTGTGCCCTGTGTGTGTTGCAGGCTCTCGGGGAGACTGACTTTGCTGGTGTTCTGAGGCAGCTGCTGCCCCTGATGAAGCCTCGCGGTGAGGAGGGGTCCAGCTCAGAGTCCAGTTCAGGTTCTCGGTCGGGGGAAGATGAGTGTGGTCCAGACGAGCTGCTAGTGCTACTGGTCTACCTGTACTCCCTGGCTGGAGAGGCTCAGCCTGCAGACGATGAAGAGGTGGAGAAGGTGGAGAGGGAGCTGATTGGAGCGCTCACCCTAGTCGTCACCAAAAGACGGAGCTCAGCCCGCTGCTGCAGAAACTCACCAGTTAGGAGGGTGGGGGGCAGGGGTGAAGGGAACTGTGGGGTGGATCTTGGCTGATGGGGTCCCTGGTTTGCGTATGTTTGAAATAGTGGAACCTAAAATTGCACCATTCTCTTGATAAGACTCAACTGAACCAGATGCAACATATCACAACATTATAGACGGGTTGCTTCTTTACCAACTATGGGACAAAACAGACTGGGTTGGCTTAGATGGTTGACAACATGTAAATGTTTATTGAAAACATACAGTGCATTTGGAAAGTATTCAGACCCCTTGACTTTTTCCAAATTTTGTTACGTTACAGCTTTATTCTACATTTTTTTTTTTTTTTTAAATACCATCAATCTACACACAGTAGACGAAGCGAAAACAAGTTTTTAGAAATGTTTGCAAATGTATTCAAAAATAAAAACAGAAATACCTTATTTACGTAAGTATTTAGACCCTTTGCTATGAGACTCGAAATTGAGCTTCGGTGCATCCTGTTTCCATTGATCATCCTTGAAATGTATCTACAACTTCAATGGAGTCCACCTGTGGTAAATTCAGGGGATTGGACATCATTTAGAAAGGCATACACCTGTCTATATAAGATCCCACAGATGCCAGTGCATGTCAGAGCAGAAACCAAGCCTTGAGGTTGAAGGAATTGTCCGTAGAGCTCCAAGACAGGATTGTGTCGAGGCACACTGGGCAATCGAGGGAGAAGGGCCTTGGTCAGGAAGGTGACCAAGAACCCGGTGGTCACTCTGACAGAGCTCCAGAGTTCCTCTGTGGAGATGGGAGAACCTTCCAGAAGGACAACCATCCACCAATCAGGCCTTTATGGTAGAGTGGCCAGACGGAAGCCACTCCTCAGTAAAAGGCACATGACAGCCCGCTTTGAGTTTGCTAAAAGGCCCCTAGAGACTCTCAGATCATGAGAAACAAGATTCTCTGGTCTGATGAAACCAAGATTGAACTCTTTGGCCTGAATGCCAAGTGTCATGTCTGGAGGATACTTGGCATCAGCCCTACGGCGAAGTATGGTGGTGGCCGCATCCTGCCCCACAGAGCTCGGGACCTCAGACTAGAGCGAAGATTCACCGTCCAACAGGACAACAACCCTAAGCACACTGCCAAGACAACACAGGAGTGGCATAGGGACAAGTCTCTGAATGCCCTTGAGTGACCCAGCCAGAGCCTGAACTTGAACCCGATCGAACATCTCTGGAGAGACCTGAAAATAGCTGTGCAGTGACGCTCCCCATCCAACCTGAGAGCTTGAGAGGATCTGCAGAGAAGAATGGGAGAAACTCCCCAAATACAGGTGTGCCAAGCTTGTAGCGTCATACCCAAGAAGACTTGAGGCTGTAATCGCTGCCAAAGGTTCTTCAACAAAGTACTGAGTAAAGGGTTTGAATACTTATGTAAATGTAATTACATGTTTTTTTATACATTTGTAAAAATGTATGAAAACCTGTTTTTGCTTTGACATTATGGGGTGTTGTGTGTAGATTGATGAGGGGGAAAACAATTTAATCCATTTTAGAATAAGGCTGTAACGTAATAAAATGTGGAAACGGTCAAGGGGTCTGAATACTTTCCATATGCACTGTAAATGCATTTACACAATGAGCACATGTCTCTCAAATAGATTTTTACAGTTGTTTGTCAACTCAAATCAAATCAAAGTTAATTAGTCTCGTGCGCCGAATACGACAGGTGTAGTAGACCTTACAGTGAAATGCTTACTTACAGGCTCTAATCAATAGTGCAAAAAAGGTATTAGGTGAACAATAGGTAAGTAAAGAAATAAAACAACAATAAAAACACAGGCTATATAAAGTAGCGAGGCTACATACAGACACTGGTTAGTCAGACTGATTGAGGTAGTATGTACATGTAGATATGGTTAAAGTGACTATGCATCTATGATGAACAGAGAGTAGAAGTAGCATAAAAGAGGGGTTGGTGGGTGGGACACAATGCAGACAGCCCGGTTAGCCAATGTGCTGGACCACTGGTTGGGCGGCCCAATTGAGGTAGTATGTACATGAATGTATAGTTAAAGTGACTATGCATATATGATAAACAGAGAGTAGCAGCAGCGTAAACAGAGGGGTTGTGGGGGGCACACAATGCAAATGGTCCTTTTGTTCGATAAAGTCCTTCTTTATTTCCCCAAAAACTCAGTTTAGCTGGTGCGCTTCATTCAATAATCCATCGGTTTCCCTCCTTCAAAATGCACGTAAAATGAATCCCAAACGTTACCAATAAACTTATCCAAACAGGTCAAACAACGTTTATAATCAAACCTCAGGTACCCTAATACGTAAATATACGATAAAATTTAAGACGGAGAATAGTATGTTCATTACCTGAGATAAATAACAAAGAACACGCTTTCATTCATGCACATGGATGCACTACAGCCAAAATGGGAGCCACTTAGAAAAACTACAACTTCTAGCTCATTTTTCCAAAAACCAGCCTGAAACTCTTTCTAAAGACTTGACATCTAGTGGAAGCCTTAGGAACTGCAATCTGTGAGGACTTCGTCTCATAATAAACATGAAATCCATGGAAACAGTGGTAGGCTGAAATTATTTTTTTTATGGTTTGTCCTCAGGGTTTCGCCTGCCATATCAGTTCTGTTATACTCACAGACATTATTTTAACACTTTTAGAAACTGTTTTCTATCTACCAAGTATATGCATATCCTAGCTTCTGGGCCTGAGTAACATGCAGTTTACTTTAGGCACGCTTTTCATCCGGACGTGAAAATACTAGCTGAATATCCATGTCGTCGTTCAGCCACGATTCCGTGAAACATAGGATATTACAGTTTTTGATGTCCCGTTGGTAGGATATTCGTGATCGTACCTCGTCTAGTTTATTGTCCAATGATTGCACGTTGGCGAGTGGTATTGACAGTAACGACAGCTTTCCCATTCGCCTTTTCCGGGTCCTGACCAGGCATTCGTCTCTTTGTCCTCTCTACCTGCGTCGCTTCCTCTTGCAAATAACGCGTGTTTGGAGAATGTCTTGTGTGTCTTGCTTGTGGAGGAAAAAATCTTTGTCTCGTCCGAAGTGAATGATCTGATATCCAGAAGCTCTTTTTTTGCAGTACAGTTGCAGAAACATTATGTACAAAATAAGTTACAAATAATGCGGGGAAAAAACACGATAGCACAATTAGTTGGGCTCCCGTAAAACTGCTGCCATTTCTTCCGGCGCCATTTTGGTCTTATTGTTGTTGGGTTTTCTTTTTTTTCTTCCATATTGGCATTGACATGAAATCAGTCAAACAAATCAGAACAAGACATGATATCAAGAAATTGATCGAAATTGATCAAAATAGATCAAACGAGCTACCTATGTTTCCCCTCATGGCAGCTTCTTGTCATTGGTGCTAGCTATCTGACCAGTTCAGAATCATGACAACACGCAGCTTCCAGCCACAATGCACGAGCATAATCTCCGCGAGGCCGTCAGCCAACCCGTCTATACTGATATCAGAATGACACCAGTTACTTAACTGTTCATATAGTAAGTATTTCATTTGATTTAATTGAACCTTTATTTAACTTAAGTAGAGATGGAGAAGGCGCTTGTTGTTTATATCTCTGTGCTGCTGATGGCAGGAGGACTCTGTCAAAGACTTTACACCCCATCTCTCTCCCCACTTCACACAAACACTCAGACACACACCCTGTCAGGTCGCATGTAACAGACTACACAAACACTGAGGCGACTGTGGGAACCTGCTGCTGAATCACAGGGTTATCGAGAGAGTGTGTCTGTGTGCGTATGTGTGTGCACGCCCTTTGACCTCTCGCCTGGTGCCTGTGTACTATCTTAGCTTTGCTGATCCCTGCCCACTGACACTGTACTTTGTGAAAACATTACAGTCTTGAGGTCTGAGCTGGTCTCTCTGGAACTGGTCCAGGGGCGGATTGGCCATTTGGCAATTCTGACAAATGCCAGATGTTCTGGACAATTTTTGAGTTAGGTGGGCTGGTCAAATTTTTTTTGTATAAAACCGAAACCCGTGAGCCTACAATAAATGAGCTTTTGGCAGATCAGTGGGCAAAGGCTGGCCCGGTTTTCTGATAGGCTGAGCTGAGGTCACACATTCAAAGTCAAACGCGGCATCAGCAAAGAGACCTTCCCCAACTCTGTCATCAGTTGGATAGCCATGATCACTGATCATAGAAAAACTGGATGGATGCCTATAAACATAGAAAGAGCACATTCTACATTGTCACCTCACTCAAAATGTCCTATTTTTGGGGGGTAGTAGCTAAATTGATTCTGGACAGACAGACAGACAGGCAGGCAGGCAGGCAGACAGACAGGCAGGCAGACAGGCAGACAGGCAGGCAGGCAGGCAGGCAGGCAGACAGACAGACAGACAGACAGACAGACAGACAGACAGACAGCACAAAGCGACAAAATGGCTAGAGCAGAGGCACGGCTATAGTGGAGTTATAGGAGTTTTATCTCCAGTGGGGTTTTTACATATTGTATAATGTTTTAAACATGAGCTGGTTAAAAAAGAGGAGGACGACCATGTCTCGCCAGACACGGGTACAGAAAAGGTAGAGAAACGCTGTACTTGCAATGTCCTGTATCAGCACTACTGCCCGTGTCTGGGCAGGGTGTGTAAGGCCAGGGTGTATGTGTGGGGATTGGGTATGTGTGTATGGCTGGTGGTCATACACATACACGCACACACACATGGGGGGAGGGAGTTAGTTTGAGGCGCGGTGATGTGGGCTGGTGTAGATAAAATGCCGGGGCCGAATTCTTGTCCCCGTCCGCCCCTGAACTGGTCTCTCTGTATGGATTGCTCTCTGTGTGGCAGCAGGGTTTATGGCCAGCTCCTTCGGATGATGAATTAGCTCTGTACCTCCAGACCACAGTGTACCTCCCCCAGTTTGAGTTTCTCTGACCTTGAAGCTACACACACAGTCCTCCCCAGCCACATAGCTCATAATTAGAGCTGCTTTTAGTTTGGCCCACTCGTTACCTTCTCAAACTAACACACACCCTGAAATAATACACTGCTTATTATTACAACCTTTTTATCACACACATGGACGTGGTTGGGTAGCGCTCTCTCTCTCTCTCTCTGTTTTTCTAAATTGCCTCTCGACTTCTCTCTCATTTTCTCGCTCTCTCATTCTCTCTTCTCTCCCCTGCTCTCTCGCTCACCCTCCGTCTCTCTCTCTCTCTCTCTCTCTCTCTCTCGCGCTCTCTCTCTCTCCCCCCCCTCTCTCCCCCTCTCACTATAAAGCTGCTAATGAAGAATTCTGGGCTCTGTCTCTCTCTTCCTGTCCTATTTGGCTGAGGGGCCTCCTGGCAGGCCCTGGCCCATGGATGTGGCTCATGTTAAAAACTTGACTCTCTGTTATAAACACTTCACTAGAAATGACCCTGTCAATGCACACCAGGTGTGTCTGAGAAATAGAGTACTTTTACTTAGCTGTGTGAGTGTGCATGTGTGGGCTTGTTTTTGTGTGTGCACGCGTACCTGCGACCTGCGTGCATGTGTGTGTTCTGTGTTTGTGTGTGTGTAAATAGCTTTAGTTTTCATGGTTGTAGATGAACTGGTTTGTGTGCAGGGGGCCGTCTTTGTCCGAGCAGCCGAGAACAACCTTGATTGCGACATTGTCCCAAATGAAAGCAGTCAAATGGAAACCAGACGCTGCGTGAAACCTGGTCACCAACTCGCCATGAGAACAATGTTTTTACAAATTCTCTTTTTCTGTTCCCCTTGGCTACAGTAAGCAGCCTGGGCTTAGCAGACACACACACATGAATATACATACTGTACACACACACACACACACACACACGCATACACAAACAAACAGATGGAAATACCAGGAGGAGGATTGAGTGAGCACACAAACAGAGTGAATAGCAAAACAAACAAGACACACAGCAGGTTAAAGGCAGGCTGACAGTCTCAGTCACACGCTGAACCTTCTAACAACCCCCTTCAGGGACACGTTAAAGAGCATCCCCGTCCCGGAGACGAGCATGAATCTGCACTAATGGCCACTCGCAAGACAACACACACACACGCAACAAACCCAGGAACAGCTGGTACGAGTTACCTAGCTGGTCGGAGGGGATGTTGTTTACCAACATTAGCTGCTAGTGATCGAGAGGTACAGTAAGTGGAGGCGTGGTCCACGTCCTCGACATGAGAATAGACCTTGTCTCAACCGCTCCTAGCGGAAGAAGGGAGGAGGGAGGATGACAGGAAGAGGACAAAAAGACTGGCAATTTGACACACACTCGGAGAGTGTGAACGAGAGAATGTCTGTGTGGATTTAATTGAAGGGGAAGTGTGTGTGTACCCTAAACGTGCGTGTGCATGCGTGATGAATGTGAATGAGTACTGTATGAGTTCTGTGTGTGAAGTCAGAGTATGGGTATAATTAAAGGGAGAAATGGTGTTTGCCCAATAAAAATGGTTCCGCTTAGAGCTCAGACTAGGAAATGAGCTCTGAAACCAAGTGTTCCGCATCCAACACCACATGTAGGAGGCAGGCGATGATTGGCTAGAAGCAGCGCTGTGAATAGCAGAGAGAGATGGTCATTGGACATCATTTCACTTTTGAGACACAGTGGGGGATTGGCTGGTTCATTTCTGCCTGTCCCAGACATGAATAGTGTGTGATGTGTGTAGGTTGGAAATACTTTTAGTAGTGACTTCGATAATTTCCCGTTTTCAGTTGTGGCTTTGTATTTTGTGTGTGTGTGAGAGAGAGAGAGAGAGAGAGAGAGAGAGAGAGAGAGAGAGAGAGCGATGGTTGGCAGGCAGGAGAAGGGGAGAAAGAGAGAATGTGTGGGGATAGGGGATATTCTTACATTGACTGTGCCTTCCATTTGGTTGATGCGGCAATAAGATGTAGGACTGTGTGTCTCATAGGAGTCACTGACAGCACGGTCACACACACCAATACCTGAGCATGAGTTCAGGAACTCAACGCAGCATCAAATCCTAATGCGTATGATCCTTTATGGTGCACATACATCACAGTTGAATACTGCAGACACACCATATCCTCATCCATTCCCTGTCACTTTTCCTGTCACCCCTGGTAGTTCAAGGTTTGGTTTGACCCCCAGTCATCCACCCCTCTATTGTCCCACGCCGGGAGGTAGCTTAAGATGAGGGTTCATGCTTTTCTGTCTGTATGTGTGTTTGTGAGAGCGTGTGGGTGCGTCGATAATAAGTTGGTGTATTTCAGTGTTTGTGTATTCTCAACTCCAGTTACAGAGAGTGTGTATTTACAGTGAGAGTGTGTATTTACAGTGAGAGTGTGTATTTACAGTGAGAGTGTGTATTTACAGTGGGAGTGTGAAATCCCAGCCCAGGCTCTGTCCCTTGATGGTGTTGTAGCCTGTACAGGATGGGTGATGATGATGATGATGGAGACTTGCTGTAAGCTACAGTACCGGTCAAAAGTTTGGACACAACCTACTCATTCAAGGGTTTTTCTTGATTTGTACTATTTTCTACATTGTAGAATAAAACTGAAGACATCAAAGCTATGAAATAACACATATGGAATCATGTAGTAACAAAAAAAGTATTTTTTATATTTGAGATTCTTCAAATAGCCACCCTTTGCATTGATGACAGCTTTGCACACTCTTAGCATTGTCTCAACTTCACCTGGAATGTTTTTCCAACAGTCTTGAAGGAGTTCCCACATATGCTGGGCACTTGTTTTCCTTCACTCTGCGGTCCAACTCATCCCAAACCATCTCAATTGGGTTGTCGGGTGATTGTGGATGTCAGGTTATCTGATGCAGCACTCCATCACTCTCCTTTTTGGTCAAATAGCCCTTACACAGCCTGGAGGTGTGTTGGGACATTATCCTATTGAAAAACAAATGAAAGTCCCACTAAGCACAGACCAGATGGGGTGGCATATCACTGCAGAATGCTGTGGTAGCCATGCTGGTTAAGTGTGCTTTGAATTCAAAATAAATCACAGACAGTGTCACCAACAAAGCACTCTCACACCACCTCCTCCATGCTTCACAGTGGGAACCACACATGTGGATATCATCCATTCACCTACTCTGCGTCTCACAAAGACACGGTGGTTGGAACCAAAAATCTCACATTTGGACTCGACAGACCAAAGGACAGATTTCCACCAGTCTAATGTCCATTGCTCGTGTTTCTTGGCCCAAGCAAGTCTTTTCTTCTCATTGGTGTCCTTTATTAGTGTTTTTTTTGGCAGCAGTTTGACCATGAAGGCCTGATTCACACCGTCTCCTCTGAACAGTTGATGTTGAGATGTGTCTGTTACTTGAACTCTGTGAAGCATTTATTTGGGCTGCAATTTCTGTGGCTGGTAACTCTAATGAACTTATCCTCTGCAGCAGAGGTAACTCTGGGTCTTCCATTCCTGTGGCGGTCCTCATGAGAGCCAGTTTCATCATAGCGCTTGATGGTTTTTGCGACTGTCATTACTCTTTGCTTATTTGAGCTGTTCTTGCCATAATATGGACTTGGTCTTTTACCAAATAGGGCTATCTTCTGTATACCACCCCTACCTTGTCACAGCACAACTGATTGGCTCAAACGCATTGAGGAAAGAAATTCCACAAATTCACTTTTAACAAGGAACACCTGTTAATCAAAATGCATTCCAGGTGACTACCTCATGAAGCTGGTTGAGAGAATGCCAAGAGTGTGCAAAGCTGTCATCAAGGCAAAGGGTGGCTACTTTGAAGAATCTCAAATATATAAAATATACTTTTTTGGTTACTACATGATTCTATATGTGTTATTTCATAGTTTTTATGTCTTCACTATTATTCTACAATGTAGAAAATAGTCAAAATAAAGAAAAACCCTTGAATGAGTAGGTGTGTCCAAACTTTTGACTGGTACTATATGTGATGATGGTGGTGAAGGGGAGGACAGGAAGGTTTAAGTATATTTTACTGTTCTGAGCACCCCTGTCTTACACACACACACACACACACACACACACACACACACACACACGCGGGTTGGGTTTGTTTTCCATCCTGTCCATGGGCTGTGTGAGGGGAAGTAGGGAGCGACGGGAAAGACGGACCTCCCCAATGCTGCTGTTTAGGTTGGCACGGCAACACGCCTCTCTCTCCACTGATGGGAACAGTCCTGGGACATAAAAGGTTCTCTAATACACTCTGGCCATCCACTTTTTCTGTCTTTTTTTCTTGCTCTTTTCTTCTTGCTGTCTTTTCCCTTTCTCTCACTCTCTTTCTGCCTCCCATCCTTTCTTTCTGCCTCGCATCCTTTCTCTCACTCTCTTTCTGCCTCCCATCCTTTCTCTCACTCTCTTTCTGCCTCCCATCCTTTCTCTCACTCTCTTTCTGCCTCCCATCCTTTCTCTCACTCTCTTTCTGCCTCCCATCCTTTCTCTCACTCTCTTTCTGCCTCCCATCCTTTCTCTCACTCTCTTTCTGCCTCCCATCCTTTCTCTCACTCTCTTTCTGCCTCCCATCCTTTCTCTCACTCTCTTTCTGCCTCCCATCCTTTCTCTCAGTCTCTTTCTGCCTCCCATCCTTTCTCTCACTCTCTTTCTGCCTCCCATCCTTTCTCTCACTCTCTTTCTGCCTCCCATCCTTTCTCTCACTCTCTTTCTGCCTCCCATCCTTTCTCTCACTCTCTTTCTGCCTCCCATCCTTTCACTCACTCTCTTTCTGCCTCCCATCCTTTCTCTCACTCTCTTTCTGCCTCCCATCCTTTCTCTCACTCTCTTTCTGCCTCCCATCCTTTCTCTCACTCTCTTTCTGCCTCCCATCCTTTCTCTCACTCTACTCTCTTTCTGCCTCCCATCCTTTCTCTCACTCTCTTTCTGCCTCCCATCCTTTCTCTCACTCTCTTTCTGCCTCCCATCCTTTCTCTCACTCTCTTTCTGCCTCCCATCCTTTCTCTCACTCTCTTTCTGCCTCCCATCCTTTCTCTCACTCTCTTTCTGCCTCCCATCCTTTCTCTCACTCTCTTTCTGCCTCCCATCCTTTCTCTCACTCTCTTTCTGCCTCCCATCCTTTCTCTCACTCTCTTTCTGCCTCCCATCCTTTCTCTCAGTCTCTTTCTGCCTCCCATCCTTTCTCTCACTCTCTTTCTGCCTCCCATCCTTTCTCTCACTCTCTTTCTGCCTCCCATCCTTTCTCTCAGTTCATTCCTTGCTCTATCTCTCTCCTAGGCCCTGCTGCAGAGCGCTAGTTACAGGGGGAAGTGGAGCGTGAGGGTGCATGGGTGATGATTAGGCTTGGTTAAGATTATTTCCCCAGTTCCCTCACTGCATTTATGAAATAACTCGAAATTAGCCTGCATTTTTAATTGGAAAACATTCATCAACCCATCGACCCCCTCCACACACACACACACACACACACACACACACACACACACACACACACACACACACACACAGGGCCCTTAACCATGCTGAGAGATGATCAGAGAAGTCAATAGTGCAGCCTTCTCCGGTTCATCAGATGACATGAAACCCCAGGCTTTAATTAACGGAAATTAAACTGGTCTCTACTGCAGGACACGACCGGTCAGAAGGTTAGGCCATGGTGTGCTTGTGTGTGTGTGTTTTTGTTTGTCTGTGTGTGTGTGTGTGTGTGTGTGTGTGTGTGTGTGTGTGTGTGTGTGTGTGTGTGTGTGTGTGTGTGTGTGTGTGTGTGTGTGTGTGTGTGTGTGTGTGTGTGTGCACGCGCATCACACTCAGCCCACTCCACTTTTTCTGTAGTCATCAGTAATACAAAACAGCCTGTTCCCTTCATCCACAGCGATCCTGTTTTGAAGGTCGACCATTGCAATATCGCTTTAGGTTTTGACCCCAAACGGGGGTTCATCGCTGAACCAGGCCCAATGTGTTGTTTACACCTCCAGACTGACCGTCGGTTTATGGAGTGTGTTAAACCTCAGCTCAGAATTCTTCCTCTGTGTGTTTATGGACAGGACATGCATATCATAAAAGGCTAGTCATAAGCAGTTATAACTACAAGAATGGAGAGGGACACTCGTCCTCTTCTCCTCTCCTCCTACCCACACACTCACTCGCTTACACACACACACACACACACACACACACACACACACACACACACACACACACACACACACACACACACACACACACACACACGCAGGCTCCAGAGAACCCCTTTCTGTGACAGTGGCCCCTGGCCCCTGCACACGCATCAGTGCAGGCTGGGGTCACCCTGTCACCCTCTAACACAGGGTTAGTTGAGAGGTCCTGTTGGGCCTCCTGTCCTCTCTACTCCCCCGTGTGTCTCCCCTCTCTGTCCTCTGTGTGCCCCCTGAACCGCTCTCTACTTCCCCCTGACCTTTCTCTCCCATCAACCCCAGAGCTACCCACATAGAGGGTAATCCAGTTATATGAAACTACTAATGCATCTGCAGCACTCCTACTGTACAGAGAGCCAGAGACGGGGAGCGTTTGAAGGGGTCTCAATGCTAATGGAAATAGACTAGGGACTGGATGTGTGCTTGTGTCTTCGTGTTCTCCTGTTCCCAGAGTATTCTGGGTTTTACGGTTTATCTGTGTTGTATCTGGCTGCTACTAGAGAGCCTGTTTATATTACGGATTCCAGACAGCGGTGAGAGATGACCTGCCACTCTGTACCCGCTTTCCTTCCCAAACTGTCCCCTCTCCTCCGTGTCTCTCTCTCTCCCCCCTCACTCCTACAGCTCTGTTATCAACTACTCGCAACTAGTTATCGCTCACTCGGCTCAAGTTACTCTGTGATTGACTTGTTTTCCCTAACCCCTTACAATTACATTAAGTACTGCATGAAATGATTAGCATTTGGAATGGAGTTGCTTTTGGGACTTTCAATAGCATTTGTTCCATACGTTTGACAACCCTGGCCTACATTTAGATGGTAGTACAGAGACAATGGAGGTGGTAGTAGTAGGGGAGAGACACGGATTCTCTGCTGGTACTGAACACTGGACAGTAGAGAAGTGATAGATAGAGGGAATAGATGGGTAGTTCTGGTCCTAGTGGTTGTGTGTGCTCCTCTACTACAGCTCTGATGCCAGATGGAAGCTCTCCCGCCGCTCGGCTTTGCTCTGCGCTGGCCGGGTCATTTCCTGTCAGGAGGCCTGGTGTTAATCAAGCCCTGAGCCAGGGGGAACGCCCTCCAGACCCCCTTTTACTCCCCTAGTACTGCTACCCCTCTCCTCCACAGCCTTTACTGTTCCCCTCGCTTCCCTCTATTGCTACCCCTCTCCTCCTCTCCAATTCCTCACTGGACCAGCAGGCACAATAGGCTCATCTAAGCGCTCGTCCCCACAGACCTTAGGACAGGGATATACAGTATATCAATATCAGTAAACTTGTGACTCATTCAAACACACTATTCCACAGTAATAGCTCCTCTGTTACACTGTTCCTTAGAAATGACAGACAGGGGTCAATCTGTTTCAGCATCGTTGGTGTAGCTGCTTCCAGCTGTGCCCTCAGCAGCGCCTCCCTCAGGTGGAGGAGAGAGAGAGCAGCTGTCAGTTGGTTCTCCCAGCAGCAGCAGTCAGTACCTAGAGAGAGATGAGTGTTCTTCCTGTGCTGTTGCTGTTCCACTACCACAGAGGAAGGGGATCCAGGGACTCTGATAAGCTCTGTTGTGAGTAAATACAGAAAACTGTCTCACCCTCCTCGCTCTCTCTTCAACCCAAGATCTCCACGCTCTCTGTCTTTCTCTCTGTCTTTCTCGGCGCACCCTTTTTCACTTTCGCTCTCGCCGTTTCCGTCTCTCCATTTTGCACAAAAGCACACTCACTTTCTCCCCCTTCTATCACTCTCCCTCTCCCCCCGCTCTGTTATCTGCTCTGAGTGAGCCAGGTCTCTCTCTTGGTCTTCTCCGGTTGTCTGTCTGTCTCCCGCTGGCTCACACACACTCACACACACTCACACACACTCACACACAGGTCAGCTCTGCTCTTTGATGCTGACAGCTGCTTTACGTCTGCGCTCCGTCTATGAGCTCACCCCCTCTCACATCCGCCCGGCTAAACCCTGTTTAAACCCAGGTGAACCTCTCACTTCCGCCCGGCTAAACCCCGTTTAAACCCAGGTGAACCTCTCACTTCCGCCCGGCTAAACCCCGTTTAAACCCAGGTGAACCTCTCACACTGAGAGAGATGGAGAGATAGACGGAGAGAGAGTGAGAGAGAAATGGCGCTATGGATGCGAGAGCTTGGTAGACTTTACTAGGTGAGAGGCACTTTATAGAGGAGCCCTGTCATCTCACAGCTCTCTGTAATATCTGTGGTGTTGTAGCGTTACTGTATGTGGTGTTAGTTTGTGTGAACAGAGAGTTCTGGAAAGGCCATTTAAGACTATGTAAACTCTGACCTCTGAAAATAAAATACATTAGAAGACACACACACACACATTCCTCCTAATGGGTTATTCAGTCCCTCAGGCTAAACCCCTTAGACGCTTCATACTCTGTAAGACGTATAGATCCCCTCAGCCCTCTCTGACCCTGAAGACTGTCTGCCTGCCTGCCTCTCTCTGACTCCCCTGTTAAAACAACCTCTATTTTTGGCTGTCTTTTAATTTCCTCTGCTCTGTAGAGATAGCAAATCCTAAGAATATCCACTGGAGGGTAGACCTACAGTATGTGTTATGTGTTACGGACTTACGGGATATGTGGTTCTAATTTACTAGTTTCCTGTTGGCTCCCTCTCTCCGCCAGCCCTTCCTCCTCCCTTCTCTCTCTCTCTTCAAGCTCATGACTCCTGAATAGCCCATCACATCACTGTAGTGTTGATTAGTGGTATACAATTCTTGTCAGTCTTTATTGAGCAATGGAACACCTCATTGCATTGTGTTGACAGTGTCACATTAGTTCTGATAGATCATCTAGTGTTGACAATGGACGTTTTATACAGATGTAGGATCTTAATTTGAGCCACTTTGCTACAGCAGGAAAGTAATCCTGCAGCAACAGGAAATCTGAATTAGTATGTGGATTATAATTCATTGGCATTTTTGTAGGGATTGATACATTGTTCATAAGGGAAAATCAAGTGCAAATTTTCAAAGTGGAAATTAAAAACCTCAAGCCTTTTGAAACCTTAAATACAATACAAGTTTTACAAGTTATCCTGCACCAGGGTGATCAAATAAAGATCCTGTATTCAAATGTTTATTACAAGATGATGAAGCAATGTACAGATGCTTTTCTGCACAATTCTTGGTGATTTAACAAAATAAACATTTTCAGTACAACATATTATGGTTTTCCCATAGTAACACCCCTTAGTTGACATTTAATAATACATGTGTGTGTATTTTTACAGTAACAAACTCTCCAGCTCCATCCCTCTCCTGTCTGGTCAAACCCTCCTTCTCTGTCACATCTGGGTCTCAGGTGGGAACATAGGTCTCCTGTAGGGCCTCCATGCGTCACTGCACTATTCAAGAGCCCCCAACACACACTCCAACACACACTTTCAACAAGTCCAGAGCCCTTACACACACTCATACATCCCCTCCCTCTTCATATATCCCCTCCCTCTTCATACATCCCCTCCCTCTTCATACATCCCCTCCCTCTTCATACTTCCCCTCCCTCTTCATACATCCCCTCCCTCTTCATACATCCCCTCCCTCTTCATACTTCCCCTCCCTCTTCATACATCCCCTCCCTCTTCATACATCCCCTCCCTCTTCATACATCCCCTCCCTCTTCATACATCCCCTCCCTCTTCATACTTCCCCTCCTTCTTCATACTTCCCCTCCCTCTTCATACATCCCCTCCCACACTCAGTATGATATACACACTGTAATCTACACTGAGTACAGTGCCTTGCGAAAGTATTCGGCCCCCTTGAACTTTGCGACATTTTGCCATATTTCAGGCTTCAAACATAAAGATATAAAACTGTATTTTTTTGTGAAGAATCAACAACAAGTGGGACACAATCATGAAGTGGAACGACATTTATTGGATATTTCAAACTTTTTTAACAAATCAAAAACTGAAAAATTGGGCGTGCAAAATTATTCAGCCCCCTTAAGTTAATACTTTGTAGCGCCACCTTTTGCTGCGATTACAGCTGTAAGTCGCTTGGGGTATGTCTCTATCAGTTTTGCACATCGAGAGACTGACATTTTTTCCCATTCCTCCTTGCAAAACAGCTCGAGCTCAGTGAGGTTGGATGGAGAGCATTTGTGAACAGCAGTTTTCAGTTCTTTCCACAGATTCTCGATTGGATTCAGGTCTGGACTTTGACTTGGCCATTCTAACACCTGGATATGTTTATTTTTGAACCATTCCATTGTAGATTTTGCTTTATGTTTTGGATCATTGTCTTGTTGGAAGACAAATCTCCGTCCCAGTCTCAGGTCTTTTGCAGACTCCATCAGGTTTTCTTCCAGAATGGTCCTGTATTTGGCTCCATCCATCTTCCCATCAATTTTAACCATCTTCCCTGTCCCTGCTGAAGAAAAGCAGGCCCAAACCATGATGCTGCCACCACCATGTTTGACAGTGGGGATGGTGTGTTCAGCTGTGTTGCTTTTACGCCAAACATAACGTTTTGCATTGTTGCCAAAAAGTTCAATTTTGGTTTCATCTGACCAGAGCACCTTCTTCCACATGTTTGGTGTGTCTCCCAGGTGGCTTTTGGCAAACTTAAACTACACTTTTTATGGATATCTTTAAGAAATGGCTTTCTTCTTGCCACTCTTCCATAAAGGCCAGATTTGTGCAATATACGACTGATTGTTGTCCTATGGACAGAGTCTCCCACCTCAGCTGTAGATCTCTGCAGTTCATCCAGAGTGATCATGGGCCTCTTGGCTGCATCTCTGATCAGTCTTCTCCTTGTATGAGCTGAAAGTTTAGAGGGACGGCCAGGTCTTGGTAGATTTGCAGTGGTCTGATACTCCTTCCATTTCAATATTATCGCTTTCACAGTGCTCCTTGGGATGTTTAAAGCTTGGGAAATATTTTTGTATCCAAATCCGGCTTTAAACTTCTTCACAACAGTATCTCGGACCTGCCTGGTGTGTTCCTTGTTCTTCATGATGCTCTCTGCGCTTTTAACGGACCCATATCCCATAATGTTTCTGTGTGTGTGTGTGTGTGTGTGTGTGTGTGTGTGTGTGTGTGTGTGTGTGTGTGTGTGTGTGTGTGTGTGTGTGTGTGTGTGTGTGTGTGTGTGTGTGTGTGTGTGTGTGTGTGTCATTGAAGTCAGGTCTATTTAACCCATGGGTGGGGTGAACAGCTCAAGGCTGAATATAATAAGTGGAGAGAGTGGGTACTAGTGGTCACTATGGTAATGAGCTGACCTCACCCGCGCTATAATTGTGTGTATGTGTGTGTGTTTCCGTGTGTGTGTGTACATACGTGTGTGTAAAAGGTTTGTGCGTGTGAACAAACTGAGGGCTAATGATTGCGCTGGCAGTATGATGACGTTTATTTTCTTTTGTGTTTGTAATGATACTCTAAACCTTATAATCATGGCCATCATCCATCAACCTCTACCACTGTGTGTGTGTGTGTGTGTGTGTGTGTGTGTGTGTGTGTGTGTGTGCGTGCGTGCGTGCGTGCGTGCGTGCGCGCACGTGTTGTAGGTCTTCTCTGTGAGATGTCCAGTTCTTGGTGGTTCATAACAGGAAGTGGGTGACCGCTTCCTGTGATATGGAGCTTCCGCTGTGTCTGAGGGACTGCTGCCTCTTATCTCCCTTACTCTCTCCCGCTCTTCTTTTCTTAATCTACAAATTCCTCCCTTCTTCCCTCTGTCTCACTCTCCCTATAAACTGTATCAGAGTTCCTCGCACACATGTCAACTTGTCTGAGCAAATAGCTTTGTCTGTGTGTGTGTTTTGTGTATGTATATGTCCCTGTCCTACAGTATATAGTTCCCAGTTCTTAGAACTGCTGGTACACAATATATACAAAATGATGTGGACACACCTTCAAATTAGTGGATTCGGCTATTTCAGCCACACCCGTTGCTGACAGGTATATAAAATCGAGCACACAGCCATGCAATAAGTTTGTTCATCAAATTTCTGCCCTGCTAGAGCTGCCCCGGTCAACTGTAAGTGCTGTTATTGTGAAGTGGAAACGTGGAGGAGCAACAACGGCTCAGCTATGAAGTGGTAGGTCACACAAGCTCACAGAACGGGACCGCCAAGTGCTTAAGTGCATAGCGTATAAAAATCGTCTGTCCTCCGATGCAACACTCACTACTGATTTCCAAACTGCCTCTGGAAGCAATGTCAACACAATAACTGTTTTGTCGGGAGCTTCATGAAATGGGTTTCCATGGCCGAGCAGCCGCACACAAGACTAAGATCGCAATGCCAAGTGTCGGCTGGAGTGGTGTAAAGCTCTCTGCCATTGGGCTCTGGAGCAGTGGAAACGCTTTCTCTGGAGTGATGAATGACGCTTCACCATCTAGCAGTCTGACGGACAAATCTGGGTTTGGCGGATGCCAGGAAAACACTACCTGCCCAAATGCCTAGTGCCAACTGTAAAGTTTGGTGGTGGAGGAATAACGGCCTGGGGCTGTTTTTCATGGTTTAGGCTCGGCCCCTTAGTTCCAGTGAAGGGAAATGTTAACGCTACAGCATACAATGACATTCTAGACGATTCTGTGCTTCCAACTTTGTTTCAACAGTTTGGGGAAGGCTCTTTCCTGTTTCAGCATGACAATGCCCCCATGCACAAAGCAGGGTCCATAGAGAAATGATTTGTCGAGGTCAGTGTGTAAGAACTTGACTGGCCTGCACAGAGCCCTGACCTCAACCCCATCAAACTAATTTGGGATGAATTGGAACGCCAACTGTGTGCCAGACCTAATCGCCCAACATCAGCACCCAACCTCACTAATGCTCTTGTGGCTGAATGGAAGCAAGTCCCCACAGCAATGTTCCAGTGGATACTAGTGGTCACAAGAGCATGGAAAGCCTTCCCAGAAGAGTGGAGGCTGTTATAGTAGGAAAGGGGGGGGCCAACTCCATATTAATGTCCATGATTTTGGAATAAGACGAGCAGGTGTCCACATACTTTTGATCAAGGAGTGTATTCGTGCGTTTGAATATGAATATCTTGGAGACCTGTTTGTTCTGACCCTCTCACTCTTCAACCCTCACCCTCTACCCCCCACCCTTCATCCCTCACTGCCCTTCAGGCACAGAGGTTCTCATCTCGCCCCTCTCAGACCTCTCACCCCAAACCCCCCTCACACAGTGATAGCATAGACCTTACATCCTGCTACTCATCTCAGCCATTTGAAGTGAGGTCAATGTGCTCCTCTAATTATTGCAAAGAATAGCAACTCACACTCTATGTTGTCTGCCGTTCAAATACCATAATTTTATCAAATACCATTAAGTTCACTATGTACTGTTGATCTCTTCTATCATATTAACATTCTCTTGCTGTCTGTTGTTTTCTAAGTACAGTACATCACTGTGACTGTAGGTCTGCTCAGCACCTCATCACTCTCTAGTTTGTTCTGTATGTTCTGTCTGAGTCAGTCCTCAGAGGCATAGTGTGTGTATGACTGCTTCTGAATCCCTCCTGGTGGATGTTATAGTGCGTGCGTGTGTGTGGTTTACCGTAATAGTGTACTGTGTGATTCATACATTGTCATCTGCTTTGACTTTTCTGTGTAACTTGCCGTTTTAAGGGAAAAGAGCCACTCACACGATTAATCAATCAATCACGAGTGTGTGTGTGTGTGTGTGTGATCTGCACTCACTGTGCCTCAACATGTGGCTTCAATCACCAGGCTCTGTTTGGTCCCACCCCAATGTACCCCTTCACTGAGAGTTATGGCTATTGATGCCGTCTTCATGTTTTTCAAGCAGGTCATTTTGGACCTGGTTTCAGAAATGAAGCCTGAGGTTCCTGTTACTCGTGTGTCTGTTCCCTGCATGTATTTCATATGTCTTTTTTCAGGCATTTGTGTGAATCTGATTCAAAATGGAGCCTGTGTGTGGCTAACTATGTGTGATGACTCATGATCGTGTAAACAGATATAAAGTGTCAGATGGGTTTATGGGGGACTTTGTTGTAAGAGGAAATTCACATTGACAAACATTTAAGGAGAGGCAGCACGACGAGATTGCAATTTACATAATATGTGCGTTCATTTTTGTCATCTACATGACGTCTTTGCCTTACTTTTCGTTGTGGCTGGCAACGAGACATTCTTGCTCTGCAGCTCCAAGTTTGCGTAAATACCAGTATCACAGTAGCCACTGACGAGCCAGTAAGCTTGCAAATGTCATGTTGTGTCTTGTCTCTGTCCTTTCCCTTCACCCTGTCTCCCTCTGCTGGTCGTTGTTAGGTTACCTTTTCTCCCCCGCTTTCTCCCAGCTGTTCCTTGTCTCCTCTAACTACCCATTCACCCCGTTTTCCACCTGTTCCCTTTTTCCCTCTGATTAGGTCCCTATATCTCTCTCTGTTTCTGTTCCTGTCCTTGTCGGATTCTTGTTTGTGTTTCATGCCTGAGCCAGACTATCGTCATGTTTGCTGTAACCTTGTCCTGTCCTGTCGGAATCTGCCGGTCTATCTGAGCCTACCTATGTTTGGTTATTAAAGAAGCTCTGTTTAAGTTAGTTCGCTTTTGGGTCCTCATTCACTCACCTAACAGAAGAATCCGACCAAGAATGGACCCAGCGACTTCGGATCCTCTCCACTCAGCCGTCGGGATCCAGGGAGCGATGCTAGGCAGACACGAGCAGGAAGTGTCTGCTGCTCGACATGCCGTTGAGACCCTGGCCACCCAAGTCTCCAACCTCACAGAACAGGTTCACCATCTCCGCCTCGATCCACCGGCCACTTCCAGGGCTTTCGAATCTCCGGAGCCCAGAATCAATAACCCGCCGTGTTACTCTGGGGAGCCCACTGAATGCCGCTCGTTCCTCACCCAGTGTGATATTGTGTTTTCTCTCCAGCCCAACACTTACTCCAGGAGCACTGCTCGTGTCGCCTACGTCATATCTCTCCTTATTGGACGGGCTCGTGAGTGGGGCACGGCAATCTGGGAGGCAAGGGCTGAGTGTACTAACCAGTATCAGGACTTTAAGGAGGAGATGATACGGGTTTTTGATCGATCTGTTTTTGGGGAGGAGGCTTCCAGGGCCCTGTCTTCCCTATGTCAAGGTAATCGATCCATAACAGACTACTCTATTGAGTTTCGCACTCTTGCTGCCTCCAGTGGCTGGAACGAGCCGGCTTTGCTCGCTCGTTTTCTGGAGGGTCTCCGCGCAGAGGTAAAGGATGAGATTCTCTCCCGGGAGGTCCCTTCCAGCGTGGATTCCCTGATTGAACTCGCTATTCGCATTGAGCGACGGGTTGATCTGCGTCACCGAGCTCGTGGAAAGGAGCTCGCGTTCTCCGTTGCCCCCCTCTCCGCATCACTACCATCTTCCTCTGCCGGCTCGGGAGCTGAGCCTATGCAGCTGGGAGGTATCCGCATCTCGACTAAGGAGAGGGAACGGAGAATCACCAACCGCCTCTGTCTCTATTGCGGTTCTGCTGGTCATTTTGTCACTTCATGTCCAGTAAAAGCCAGAGCTCATCAGTAAGCGGAGGGCTACTGGTGAGCGCTACTACTCCTGTCTCTCCTTCAAGATCCTGCACTACCTTGTCGGTCCATCTACGCTGGACCGGTTCGTCAGCTTCCTGCAGTGCCTTAATAGACTCTGGGGCGGAGGGCTGTTTTATGGACGAGACCTGGGCTCGGGAACATGACATTCCTCTCAGACAGTTAAGGGAGTCCACGGCCTTGTTCGCCCTGGATGGTAGTCCTCTCCCCAGGATTCAGCGTGAGACGCTACCTTTAACCCTCACTGTTTCTGGTAATCATAGCGAAACCATTTCTTTTTTGATTTTTCGTTCACCTTTTACACCTGTTGTTTTGGGCCATCCCTGGCTAGTTTGTCATAATCCTTCCATTAATTGGTCTAGTAATTCTATCCTCTCCTGGAACGTCTCTTGTCATGTGAAATGTTTAATGTCTGCTATCCCTCCTGTTTCCTCTGTCTCTTCTTCACAGGAGGAGCCTGGTGATTTGACAGGGGTGCCGGAGGAATATCACGATCTGCGCACGGTGTTCAGTCGGTCCAGGGCCACCTCTCTTCCTCCACACCGGTCGTATGATTGTAGTATTGATCTCCTTCCGGGAACCACTCCCCCCCGGGGTAGACTATACTCTCTGTCGGCTCCCGAACGTAAGGCTCTCGAGGATTATTTGTCTGTAGCTCTTGACGCCGGTACCATAGTCCCCTCCTCCTCTCCCGCCGGAGCGGGGTTTTTTTTTGTCAAGAAGAAGGACGGGTCTCTGCGCCCCTGCATAGATTATCGAGGGCTGAATGACATAACAGTTAAGAATCGTTATCCGCTTCCTCTTATGTCTTCAGCCTTCGAGATCCTGCAGGGAGCCAGGTTTTTCACTAAGTTGGACCTTCGTAACGCTTACCATCTCGTGCGCATCAGGGAGGGGGACGAGTGGAAGACGGCGTTTAACACTCCGTTAGGTCACTTTGAATACCGGGTTCTTCCTTTCGGCCTCGCTAACGCTCCAGCTGTCTTTCAGGCATTAGTCAATGATGTCCTGAGAGACATGCTGAACATCTTTGTTTTCGTTTACCTTGACGATATCCTGATTTTTTCATCGTCACTCCAGATTCATGTTCAGCACGTTCGACGTGTCCTCCAGCGCCTTTTAGAGAATTGTCTTTTTGTGAAGGCTGAGAAGTGCACTTTTCATGCCTCCTCCGTCACATTTCTCGGTTCTGTTATTTCCGCTGAAGGCATTAAGATGGATCCCGCTAAAGTCCAAGCTGTCATTGATTGGCCCGTCCCTAAGTCACGCGTCGAGCTGCAGCGCTTTCTCGGCTTCGCGAACTTCTATCGTCGTTTCATCCGTAATTTCGGTCAGGTGGCCGCTCCTCTCACAGCCCTTACTTCTGTCAAGACGTGCTTTAAGTGGTCCGTTTCCGCCCAGGGAGCTTTTGATCTCCTCAAGAATCGTTTTACATCCGCTCCTATCCTTGTTACACCTGACGTCTCTAGACAGTTCGTTGTCGAGGTTGACGCGTCAGAGGTGGGCGTGGGAGCCATTCTTTCTCAGCGCTCCCTCTCTGACGACAAGGTCCACCCATGCGCGTATTTTTCTCATCGCCTGTCGCCGTCGGAACGTAACTATGATGTAGGTAACCGCGAACTGCTCGCCATCCGGTTAGCCCTAGGCGAATGGCGACAGTGGTTGGAGGGGGCGACCGTTCCTTTTGTCGTTTGGACTGACCATAGGAACCTTGAGTACATCCGTTCTGCCAAACGACTTAATGCGCGTCAGGCGCGTTGGGCGCTGTTTTTCGCTCGTTTCGAGTTCGTGATTTCTTATCGTCCGGGCTCTAAGAACACCAAGCCTGATGCTTTGTCTCGTCTCTTCAGTTCTTCAGTAGCCTCCACTGACCCCGAGGGGATTCTCCCTGAGGGGCGTGTTGTCGGGTTGACTGTCTGGGGAATTGAGAGGCAGGTAAAACAAGCGCTCACTCACACTCCGTCGCCGCGCGCTTGTCCTAGGAACCTTCTTTTCGTTCCCGTTCCTACTCGTCTGGCCGTTCTTCAGTGGGCTCACTCTGCCAAGTTAGCCGGCCACCCTGGCGTTCGGGGTACGCTTGCTTCCATTCGCCAGCGTTTTTGGTGGCCCACCCGGGAGCATGACACGCGTCGTTTCGTGGCTGCTTGTTCGGTCTGCGCGCAGACTAAGTCCGGTAACTCTCCTCCTGCCGGCCGTCTCAGGCCGCTTCCTATCCCCTCTCGACCGTGGTCTCACATCGCCTTAGATTTTGTCACCGGACTGCCTTCGTCAGCGGGGAAGACTGTTATTCTTACGGTTGTCGATAGGTTCTCTAAGGCGGCTCATTTCATTCCCCTTGCTAAGCTTCCTTCTGCTAAAGAGACGGCACAAATCATCATCGAGAATGTTTTCAGAATTCATGGCCTTCCGTCAGACGTCGTTTCGGACAGAGGTCCGCAATTCACGTCTCAATTTTGGAGGGAGTTTTGCCGTTTGATTGGGGCTTCCGTCAGTCTCTCTTCCGGCTTTCACCCCCAGTCTAACGGTCAAGCAGAACGGGCCAATCAGACTATTGGTCGCATCTTACGCAGTCTTTCTTTTCGCAACCCTGCGTCTTGGTCAGAACAGCTCCCCTGGGCAGAATACGCCCACAACTCGCTTCCTTCGTCTGCGACCGGGCTATCTCCTTTTCAGAGTAGCCTCGGGTACCAGCCTCCGCTGTTCTCATCTCAGTTCGCCGAGTCCAGCGTCCCCTCCGCTCAGGCTTTTGTCCAACGTTGCGAGCGCACCTGGAAGAGGGTCAGGTCTGCACTTTGCCGTTATAGGGCGCAGACTGTGAGGGCTGCTAATAAGCGTAGAACTAAGAGTCCTAGATATTGTCGCGGTCAGAGAGTTTGGCTCTCCACTCAGAACCTTCCCCTTAAGACGGCTTCTCGCAAGTTGACCCCGCGGTTCATTGGTCCGTTCCGTATTTCTCGGGTCATTAATCCTGTCGCAGTTCGACTTCTTCTTCCGCGATACCTTCGTCGCGTCCACCCGGTCTTCCATGTCTCCTGTATTAAGCCCGTTCTTCGCGCCCCCGCTCGTCTTTCCCCCCCCCCCCCCCATCCTTGTCGAGGGCGCACCCATCTACAGGGTCCGCAGGATTTTGGACATGCGTCCTCGGGGCCGTGGTCACCAGTACCTTGTCGATTGGGAGGGGTACGGTCCTGAGGAGAGGAGTTGGGTTCCCTCTCGGGACGTGCTGGACCGTGCGCTGATCGAGGATTTCCTCCGTTGCCGCCAGGTTTCCTCCTCGAGTGCGCCAGGAGGCGCTCGGTGAGTGGGGGGGTACTGTCATGTTGTGTCTTGTCTCTGTCCTTTCCCTTCACCCTGTCTCCCTCTGCTGGTCGTTGTTAGGTTACCTTTTCTCCCCCGCTTTCTCCCAGCTGTTCCTTGTCTCCTCTAACTACCCATTCACCCCGTTTTCCACCTGTTCCCTTTTTCCCTCTGATTAGGTCCCTATATCTCTCTCTGTTTCTGTTCCTGTCCTTGTCGGATTCTTGTTTGTGTTTCATGCCTGAGCCAGACTATCGTCATGTTTGCTGTAACCTTGTCCTGTCCTGTCGGAATCTGCCGGTCTATCTGAGCCTACCTATGTTTGGTTATTAAAGAAGCTCTGTTTAAGTTAGTTCGCTTTTGGGTCCTCATTCACTCACCTAACAGCAAAATATTCAACATTGCAAGCAATTTTTCCTCTAAAACATAGTAGCTAACGTTACACTCTTGAATAATGCAAGCGGACAATATTACACTCTTGAATAATGCAACAATTCACAAGCATGTGTAGACAGGTAAAGAGGTTATTTTGTTGTTCGTGCACACATTAATCAGCTAAATGTAGCTTGCGAGATAATAACACATTAGCATATCAAACATGGAGGTTTACCCCTTTCATACGAATATAAAAGTACAGCTTCCGCATGTTAAAGTGACCGTAGAACGAACCAGGCTTAATTTGATCAATATCATGAAAGTCTTTACAATGAGGTAAACGCCAACGTTAATAATTCCCCTGGGCCCGGTGTCCCAAAAGCATATTAAGGCTAAGTTCATTGTTAGAGCCTTTGTAGGAGTGTCGTTATATCACTCTGCACCGTTTCCCTTAAGCCATCCTTATAGAGCCCCACAGTGGACAGTCATAATGCTCATAAAACCTAGCATTTTATCACGGACATGGTTCCAAACAGCATTCATTTGAAGCACCTTTAACAGGGTCTGTGTTTCATGTAGACTTTCCCTGACATAACGGTTTGATAACTGTACAAATCTCTCTCGGACAAGGTGACTTTTGTCAATGTGTTCTGCTCTATTTACTCTCATATTCGAAAATACTAATGAACGGCAAAGTAAACATCGTGCAAGACTACAAATCTTTGCTGTCAGCTAGTTAGCTACTGGCTATCTTGATCCAAAATGAAAGTGTTATTGAACATTTTCATTTCAGCTAATATTTGTTGGCTTATTCATGCATTTGGACTTGTGTCTTATACAGAATAATATTAGGATTTTTTTTGGTGAAGAAGGCTGTATTGGCAACCTTCTCTTTTTTTACCAGATCCTCTTCTCCTTCAGATGGTGAAGGTCTATATTTATTCCCTTATTTCTGCCAACTACATGAATGAGGTGAAATCTATTTCAATTCATGGTGCCAGAATGCACTGCTGTGTTAAAGCAATTCAGAACTACCTTGATGATATGTTCTGTTGAAGATTCAAAGCCAGATGAACTAATTGGAGAATGCATCCATAATCAAGAATGAAGACGCATATTTATTTGACAAGAATGCACCTAGTCGGGCCTCCATCCCAGTCTGTATCACAACCGGCCGTGATTGGGAGTCCCACAGGGCGGCGCACAATTGGCCCATCATCGTCCAGGTTAGGGGAGGGTTTGGCCGGGGTGGGCCGTCATTGTAAAATAAGAATTTGTTCTTAACTGACTTGCCTAGTTAAATAAAGGTTAAATACATGTAAATAAACTAGTTAACCATGAGCTAGCTAGCTAGATAACATGTATTATTGACATTTAAAACTTGCCCATGACAGATCACAGAATTTTCTATTTAAACTATGTATTCATTACTAAATGTAGCTAACATTAAATAGTTCATCCAGAGACTCTTAACCTTGAGTCGGCAGTCTCGTCGAGGTCATCATGTCCTGGTGAGTGACGTGAAGCTTGACAGACATTTGTAGTTCTGTGTGAACTCGTTAGCAGCTAACCACCAGTTCATTTTTAAGGGGTGAATACAGGCGAATATATTGATAAAAGTTAACTTGTCCGAGAGAGATTTACACAGTTATCAAAACGTTGTGCCAGGTTCAGCCTACACGAAGCGCTTCCTCTCAGTCTCACATCAGAATTAGATGTTCATCTAAACGTCAAATTTCTAAGATGTTACAAACGGCGTAATTCAAAGTGTTTAAGGTTTAACTTAAGGAATTAACTCAGATTTTGTAAGGTTGGGGTTAACTTTAGGAATTAACTCAGATTTTGTAAGGTTGGGGTTAACTTTAGGAATTAACTCAGATTTTGTAAGGTTGGGGTTAACTTTAGGAATTAACTCAGATTTTGTAAGGTTGGGGTTAACTTTAGGAATTAACTCAGATTTTGTAAGGTTGGGGTTAACTTTAGGAATTAACTCAGATTTTGTAAGGTTGGGGTTAACTTTAGGAATTAACTCAGATTTTGTAAGGTTGAGGTTAACTTTAGGAATTAACTCAGATTTTGTAAGGTTGGGGTTAACTTTGGGAATTAACTCAGATTTTGTAAGGTTGTGGTTAACTTTAGGAATTAACTCAGATTTTGTAAGGTTGGGGTTAACTTTAGGAATTAACTCAGATTTTGTAAGGTTGGGGTTAACTTTAGGAATTAACTCAGATTTTGTAAGGTTGGGGTTAAGTTTAGGAATTAACTCAAATTTTGTAAGGTTGGGGTTAAGTTTAGGCATTAATTATGAAAATGTAAAAGGTATGCAATCACTACTGTAAGTCGCTCTGGATAAGAGTGTCTGCTGAATACATGTAAATGTAAAAGGATTTAGGTTAGGTCTTAGCTCCGAATGGTTAAGGTAAGGGTTAAGGTTTGCGAAAGGCTTAAAACAAAAATATCAAAAACAAATTTCTATCACTGGTGGAAAAACGATTGGAACCATTTCTGTTTTTGACCTCTAGGTTTTATGGGTATTATGTCACATACTGTGGTACTCTATGAATGTTTCACTTGAAAACGCTCGTAATCTAACCCCTACAGTCAGACCATTCGTAGAACGGCTAAGTGACATTAGAACATTAGAATAAGCCGCCTCCAATATTTGCAGCCGTAGGTGGCAAAATCTCTCTAGGAGCTGATACGTTATCAGTATTGTGAAATAATTATAATGTTAAGGAACGATTTGAATGGAGAAAACTGATTCAAGAGCAGCGTTCCCTTTATTTTGATCCTATCAGTATCGACACATGTTCCAACAAAGTACTTTTTTGCGACCATCCTCTCCGTGTGGTGTTTTGGGAAAGGCCGTTGTAAGAAAGATGCATTGGTAAAACACTCGTAAGCCTAAATTCCAGGCCCTGGTGAGTTGATCAGCTTCTTGCTGCATGCTTCTTGCCTGGACAGTTTTACCTGTATGTTGGGCTCAACGAGACAATTTTGTTTACGCTGCCCTGCTTAGAGGAGGGGGGGGTAACTGTCAGGCGAGTGTCATGCGCGACATCCGGAGGTAGCATTCAACCATGAGAAATAAGCAAGTTTACAATTGTCCCTTGAGAATCGATACCGCTCAAGAATCTCTTGAAATGAGAAAAGACTCTAAGTGAAAATCTGGCAGGTCGGAGGGGTTTATTTGGGTTTCAGGTATCAAATGAAACCCACTGCTTTTTCTCATTATCTCTCCCATCCACTCTTATCTGTTTTCACTGTAATGGTTTTACAGAGTCAATAAACACTCATACACACATATGTACTCACACAAATACACACACTCACATTGCCATACAGATGCAGAAAGACCTACTGATTCACACACAGGCGCGTGCACACACACTGACACAAACACACCACTACCAACATCCATTGCCTTGTCGCTCAGGTCATTGTGGTTTCAGAGATCAGACACAAACAAACATTCCCCTGTACCCTGCCCTCCCTCACCCCCTACCCACTTAGTTCAGGCCAGGAGCACCCAGGGACATCCTAAGGGGAGAGGCCACCCCACCCTCCCCCCTCCTACCATCTACCCATAACCCCCCTAAAATCATTATCGCAGGATCACAACACAGCCCCTCCACATTCACATTATCTGTCTCTGTCTCCCCTGAGAGCTAGCCCCACATCACAGTTATCATTCAACACACACTCTCTTTCACATGCGCACACACACACACAAACGCACACAAACTGAACAGAGGGAGGATCAAAGTTTAATCATGCACACTCCTGTTTCTCGGTCCTTCTCAATGTAGTGTGTGTGTGTGTGTGTGTGTGTGTGTGTGTGTGTGTGTGTGTGTGTGTGTGTGTGTGTGTGTGTGTGTGTGTGTGTGTGTGTGTGTGTGTGTGTGTGTGTGTGTGTGTGTGTGTGTGTGTGTGTGTGTGTGTGTGTGTGTGTGTGTGTGTGTGTGTGTGTGTGTGTGAGAACCAGTTTATGTGCGCGCTTCTGTCTGTCCGCACTAATGAATTGTTTAAGGATTATTTTTTTTCAAACAATAAATAAACAGATCTTACTTACTTCTCTGAATCTTTGTTTATTTTACTCTCTCCTCCTTGCCCTCTCTTTATGGATTTACTCAAGCCAAGGGTCGTTTTCCCTCTGAAACTGAATCTCTTTTTTACTTTAGGTGATTTCAGGCAAACACTGTTTTCTATTGGATTTGTAAAACCAGCCATTAGTTTGATCTATACTCTCCTATAAAGCTTTGTGTGTAAGGCATCAGCATGCTTTAGTTTGGCTTTGGCCTAGCCAAACTCCGCTTTCCAACCGAACGAGTGTGCTCGCATACTCCCTTAAAAGACCTTCGGTTCAAAAACAAGAAAAAAACAACAATAGTACTGTTTGTCCATCTTGAGACGCCGTAGCCAGTATAAACTTCCTCAAAATAGTCAGAATTAATCTTAGATTACTCAAGAAATCTGTCATTAATTTTGATGTTTTTGCCAAGTAGATCTTAGTCGCCCAATTTTACATCTAACTAAGATGCTGTGCAGTATTTCGTAAGTGAAGAAATTTGCATGAAAACGAATTGTCTCTTGTTGAATGACAACAGACACTTAATTGAAGTATCCCTACTGTTGGCCAATCACCAACGAAGGGGCATAGACTTACCGCTACCGAGAAAGAAAAAAATACGAACAGCCAAAAAAACAATGACCGAAGACCAAAACCAAAGTCCGAAGACCGAAGACCAAAACGAACAAAAACATTCAAAACAAAACATCATCATTAATATATGCACAAACTGTTCCAAACTGTTTTGGATGGGAAGCCTTAAGATGGCTACAAGCTCTTTTCGTTGCATTCCACCCAGAGAGGAAGGCCGAAATGTGTAGTGTATATCCACTAGGGGACTTGCCGAGCAAGAGTAGCTGATCAAGCAAGAGGAGCCGAGGCACTCTTTTTTTGACTAGCTAGCGACGATGTTTGAACTTCCGGATCCGGTGTTATATACCTGTTTACAAATGCTAGCTACATGTCAGGCTAGTCCGGTGTTATATGCTTTACGACACTATTTCTTAGCCGCAGAAGCAAACATGTCTCTTTTTGAATTGCAATTGCTAGAGTTTGAGGAGCAAGAGCTTGAACTAGGGCTGTTGCGGTGAACGTATTACCAACACACTGGCGGTCACGAGTCATGAAGGCAGTCAAATTCCACATGACCTTTTAGTCACTGTAATTAGACTTCTCCAAGCTCCAAGGCTGCTGATGGTCATTAGTAGCCTACCAAACTTGCTAACTGCCTGGTACTCAGCACTCTACTGTCCCTCTAATCACTCTTACATCAATGCAAATGTGATCGAAAATCTAATCAAACACTTCATGAGGGCCAATGAGCTCATGTTGCGCAACATTTCTATAGGCTATGCAATTGCGGGAGAAAACAGAGTGATGGCCGCTAATAAAAGAGGAGGATCCCATCATTTTTCTATGGGCTAGGCCTACTATATTTATTTCTCAACTTTCCTAATATTAAGCACATTGCTTATATTTACAACAGTATAGCCTACCTGACTGGCATGAAAATAAACCACGCATTAAAATAAACCACGCGGAAAAGTGTCCTCCATTTGCTATTTAAATGCATAGATGACATGCATTTTTTTCCCGCTGCACCTGTTTCAATACAGGTGCATGATAATGGTCCATTCGAAATACATTTTGGGGGGACTTATTCACACTTTACAAATCACAATAAAGAGTACTATAATGACAGTCACTTTATCCTTGTTTTAGTTGTTCATGTATTTTTGTCGAGGCTAGACCCTCAAGACATTTACCTAACCTTGTGTTATGTGTAGTGGCCTTTCAATGAGAACTTTCCTGCTGTGGTACATGGGTGAGAATGGCTGTCCAGCTGTAGACAATAAGACTGGACCCTCGAGACATTACATAACGCAAGGTTGTACATGGTCATGTGTAGTGGCCTTTCAATGGAGACCCTTCCTCCTTTTCGTACAATGGTGAGTGTCCAGCTGTAGACAATAAGGACAACCCCCCCCCCCCCCCCCCCCAATCTACATAGCTCATGTGCAAAGCAGTACAAGTTTGCTGAGTGACTGATTCAAAACAGGAGTATTTTCTGCCAGTACAAAGACAAATACCTTTTACATATGTATTGACTATCACAAAAGGAACATGGTGGAATATAAAACCATGTAATACACAGATGAAACAAGTTGAACAGCAGTAACATGTGAATGAGGAAATAAGTATAAACATGCACCAGCAACCGTTTTTGGGGTGAGACAAACGGGGAGACGTTGATCAGCAGGAATAGACACCGTCCATGGTGCCACGACGTTGTAGGCGTCCTTTCCTGGACACTGCTGTCGTGTCTTTATATCATCAACCCGCTGCATGATGTCAGTGTCCAAAGGATCCTCAGCTGTCTTCCTCTTCTGGCCATTGGAGCAGGGTCGTGGAGATGGGGCGGAGGAGATGGGGCGGAGGAGATGGGGCGGAGGAGGTGGGGCGGAGGAGATGGGGCGGAGGTTGATTGAGTTGCAGGGCAGGGAGCACTGGTGCGCCTGGATGGTGGATTGGGGGTTAAGAAGGGACTGGGTTTTGGGGGGAGAGGAACCGGAGAGGCTGATGTTTGAACTTGCCCTGCTAATCATTGATTACATCATTGAATATTTCCCACTCACAATTTCTCCCATCCAGAAAAGAGGTGATTTCATGTTCTAAATAGGTTTGCTAAACATAAAAACACAAACACACACATTGACTGTACAAAAGGACTTGGCTGCATGACGAGTACATACTGTATCTGACATATTGGTGTCTGTATTATGATGTTTCACATGAACACGAAGCTAATCCAACCCAACCCAGAGGGGATACCGGGGAAAAAAAATATTTAGGAGTGTGCAAAACTGTCATCAAGGCAAAGGGTGGCTACTTTGAAGAATCTCAAATATAAAATATATTTTGATATTGTTTCACCCTTTTTGGTTACTACATGATTCCATATGTGTTATTTCATAAAAAACCCGGGTAGCTATGTGATTAACTATTTATCAGTCTTATGGCTCGGGGGTAGAAGCTGTTCATGAGCCTTTTGGTGCCAGACTTAGCGCTCCGGTACCGCTTGCAGTGCAGTAGCATAAAAAACAGTCTATGACTTGGGTGGCTGGAGTCTTTTACAATGTTTAGGGCCTTCCTCTGACACCACCTGGTATAGAGGTCTGGACGTCAGGGAGTTCGGCCCAGTACGCACTACCCTCTGTAGCGCCTTGCGGTTGGATGCCGAGCAGTTTCCATACCAAGCGGTGTCGCAGCCAGTCAAGATGCTCTCAGTGGTTCAGCTGTGGAACTTTTTGAGAATCTGAGGGCCCATGCCAAATCTTTTCAGCCTCCTAAATAGTTCGAAAGAATACGATGAAGCTTCGGTAATATGGATAACTTTTGAAAGATAGTTGATATGCGTTTTTCTACATTGTAATGGACAAGGTGCAACGTTACGTAGGCTACTGACAGGCCTCGGGTGCGGTACAGCAAACCCAAGTCAGCCCGTGCGGTACAGCAAACCCAAGTCAGCCCGTGCGGTACAGCAAACCCAAGTCAGCCCGTGCGGTACAGCAAACCCAAGTCAGCCCGTGCGGTACAGCAAACCCAAGTCAGCCCGTGCGGTACAGCAAAGCAAGTCAGCCCGTGCGGTACAGCAAACCCAAGTCAGCCCGTGCGGTACAGCAAAGCCAAGTCAGCCCGTGCGGTACAGCAAAGCCAAGTCAGCCCGTGCGGTACAGCAAAGCCAAGTCAGCCCGTGCGGTACAGCAAAGCCAAGTCAGCCCGTGCGGTACAGCAAAGCCAAGTCAGCCCGTGCGGTACAGCAAAGCCAAGTCAGCCCGTGCGGTACAGCAAAGCCAAGTCAGCCCGTGCGGTACAGCAAAGCCAAGTCAGCCAGTGTGGTACAGCAAAGCAAGTCAGCCCGTGCGGTACAGCAAAGCCAAGTCAGCCCCTGCGGTACAGCAAAGCCAAGTCAGCCCGTGCGGTACAGCAAAGCCAAGTCAGCCCGTGCGGTACAGCAAAGCCAAGTCAGCCCTTGCGGTACAGCAAAGCCAAGTCAGCTACCGTGACTTTGCTCATGATCATTCACACCACAAATGACATGTAACTAACTATAAGCTACTTAAGTTTTCTTTCGCAGGTGCCTTTTCGTTATCTGGATAGACACTGGTGGTTTCTAGCTAACGTTATAACAATTAAAGTAGTGGAGCATGTACTGAAGCGAAACTTTAGTTGTCAAAACCATTCACCTTGGGGTGACGGGGGGAGAGGGTTTGCAAAATGCTACCACATAACACAATTATTCCATTCATTTTAATACAGACTAGCTCAAAAATAAGTGAACATTTACAAATTATCCAATTGATTCTGAGAATTCTTCTGGTAAGAAACAAGTTGTTTTAATTAGCTCCATAGCTCAGTGAATACAAGGATGTTTGGCTCATTTCAGTCATGAAGAGGAATAGCTTTGCAGCTGTTTCTGATTAATATACATGCTGGTGGGTGGTATCATTCAAATAAAACCCAGCCCTGAAGTGAAACACAGGTTGAAAATAACTTGTGTGTCATATTATAGGAATAGACTCCTCATTCACATGGATTTGCACAAAGTGGGCAGTTCAGATTTGTCACTTCAAGCACAAATGTATCATGCCTATTGACTAAAGTCATTGTGCAACATCATGGGTAAGCTTAAATGTTTTTCTACTGGTGTGGGGCGTTTAATCTGTCTCGCTCTTCATTCTTTCGCTCTGTTGTCCATCTTTCATTTCTTAGTTCTGATATTTCTTCTTGCGGCCGTGACTTGTGTCGCTCTTTTGAAATGCAACTGCTTCATGTTGTGGCAGATCTACAGTTAAAGTCGGAAGTTTACATACACCTTAGCCAAAGACATTTAAACTCAGTTTTTCACAATTACTGTTAAATCCTAGTAAAAATTCCCTGTTTTAGGTCAGTTAGGATCACCACTTTATTTTAAGAATGTGAAATGTCAGAATAATAGTAGAGAGAATGATTTATTTCAGCTTTTATTTCTTTCATCACATTCCCAGTGGGTCAGAAGTTTACATACACTCAATTTATATTTGGTAGCATCGCCTTTAAATTGTTTAACTTGGGTCAAACATTTTGGGTAGCCTTCCACAAGCTTCCCACAATAAGTTGGGTGAATTTTGGCCTATTCCTCCTGGCAGAGTTGGTGTAACTGAGTCAGGTTTATAGGCCTTCTTGCTCGCACACGCTTTTTCAGTTCTGCCCACAAAGTTTCTATAGGATTGAGGTCAGGGCTTTGTGACGGCCACTCCAATACCTTGACTTTGTTGTCCTTAAGCCATTTTGCCACAACTTTGGAAGTATGCCTGGGGTCATTGTCCATTTGGAAGACCCATTTGCGACCAAGCTTTAACTTCCTGACTGATGTCTTGAGATGTTGCTTCAATATATCCACATAATTTTCCTTTCTCATGGTGCCATCTATTTTGTGAAGTGCACCAGTCCCTTCTGCAGCAAAGCACCCCCACAACATGATGCCGCCACCCCCGTGCTTCACGGTTGGGATGGTGTTCTTCGGCTTGCAAGCCTCTCCCTTTTTCCTCCAAACATAACGCTGGTCATTATGGCCAAACAGTTCTATTTTTGTTTCATCAGACCAAAGGACATTTCTCCAAAAAGTACACTCTTTGTCCCCATGTGCAGTTGCAAACCGTAGTTTGGCTTTTTATTATGGTTTTGGAGCAGTGGCTTCTTCCTTGCAGAGCGGCCTTTCAGGTTATGTCGATATAGGACTCGTTTTACTGTGGATATAGATACTTTTGTACCTGTTTCCTCCAGCATCTTCACAAGGTCCTTTGCTGTTGTTCTGGGATTGATTTGCTCTTTTCGCACCAAAGTACATTAATCTCTAGGAGACAGAATGTGTCTCCTTCCTGAGCGGTATGACGGCTGCGTGGTCCCATGGTGTTTATACTTGCGTACTATTGTTTGTACAGATGAACGTGGTACCTTCAAGCATTTGGAAATTGCTCCCAAGGATAAACCAGACTTGTGGAGGTCTACAATCTTTTTTGCCTGATTTTATTTTATTTTCCCATGATGTCAAGCAAAGAGGCACTGAGTTTGAAGGTAGGCCTTGAAATACATCTACAGGTACACCTCCAATTGACTAAAATGTTGTCAATTAGCCTATCAGAAGCTTCTAAAGCCTGACATCATTTTCTGGATTTTCCAAGCTGTTTAAAGGCAGTCAACTTAGTGTATGTAAACTTCTCACCCACTGGAATTGTGATAAAGTGAATTATAAGTGAAATAATCTGTCTGTAAACAATTGTTGGAAAATGTTCTTGTGTCATGCACAAAATAGATGTCCTAACCGACTTGCCAAAACTATAGTTTGTTCACAAGAAATTTGTAGATTGGTTGAAAAACTAGTTTTAATGACTCCAACCTAAGTGTATGTAAACTTCTGACTTCAACTGTATTTCGTATTATTCCTACTGGGGAAAAAACAGTCATCCCTAAAACCTTGTTGATTTCACACATGCTGGCTGCATGGCTGTGTAAATGTCTCTGTTTGAGACATGGGTTTGCATACTTGTGAAACATGAACTTTCTCATAAATCATGCATTGATCTCTAGATGAGTTTTCCAGGAAGTTATACATGCAGTTAGGATTTGACCGGTTGTGGACCAGAGTTCACATTTAGCTCCATGCCCAGCTGTGTCCTTATCCCCCAGTATACTACAGTACAGACTCCCTGCTTCCTGTTGTGTGTGTCCCCCCCCCCCCCCCCCCCACACACACACACACACACACTTGCCACTCTCCATACATAGCCTACTGTACAGTAATCTCTACCCCTCATTAGCACCATCTGAGGAAGAAGAACACTGAACTCTAGTTCGGTGTGTCAGGGAAACTGACTAGGCTTTACATGTTTAAACCTCACTCCCCGCATATGTTGAGAACTGCAGATCATCTTTCTATACGTGTGTGTTTGTGCTCATGTTAGTGAGATGGGCTGATCCTTTGTGCCCCAGAGTGAATCTCATGTCGGAGCTTCCCGAGTGTCCAACTAGCCCGACACCATCCCCTTCCCCACTCCGTGTTATAGTTCATTACTGTGTAACCCATGAGGCTGTCCTGAGGTGTCCCCCGTCCACCCCTTCATTAGTGATGTACACTGTAGAGGAGCAAGGCACAACTCAGGGCATTATCTCTGGAGCTCTGACACACTCTGAGTATCACACTGGTTTCCATACTGTCTGGTTGGTGACATTATAAAGCGTGCCCCTCTCTGGCCCACTCTGGACACTTCTATAGATTCCAACTTTTCAGTTGTAGCACCCTCAAGAGTTTTAAACATCAATAAATGAACTTGGGTTTTTCTCGCAATGTCTTTTTATTATTATTTTTTATATATATTTAAGCGTAAAAGAGGCAGGAAATGGCATTGGGGGAGAAGGATGGAGTGAGATATGTGGAATGAGAGAGTAGGCAGAGCGAGCAGACAGAAAGAGTGGAGAAGAAGGGATTGGGACAAGCCTCTAAGCCTCTTCAGCATAGTGTTGCACATCTGGGCCACAACCCGCCTTTTTTATCGAAACCAGAGAGAAGTTGGACAGAGTAAAAAATGACGCTAATCTCCCTGAGGAGACTGAGATAAAACAGCCCAGTTGTGGCAGCAGCAGCATTTAGTGGAGGGGGATAGGGAGGCGAGGGCGCCTGAGCAGGGAGGGAGGGAGGGAGGGAGGGTGTGTGTGTGTGTGTGTGCACATGGGGGTTTGGGACTGGGGAGGTCCCTAGATGCTGTCAGTCCACGGTGTAACATTGCCCTCTAGTGGTGATGTTGACTTTCTCTGTTTTCCTGTTGAAGACTGCTGGAGATCAGCAGACGACAGGGAGCTGTTCCAACACAGATACAGACAGAGCCTCCAACAGGCTGTAGGTTAGCTCAGAACCCCTCTCATCTTAGTGGGCATTTCTGTGCCTGTCTCTCAGACTGTGCATACAGTATGTTCAGAGATTGAGAGCTGTTATTTTCCTCTGCCTTGATAATACTAGTCTATGTTCTGTCCCATTCCCTTTACAGCCAGCAGGGGGAAAGGCTTGTGTACTTCCGATGGAGAGAACAAAATTGACTGGTTACAAATGCCAGATGCTTAGTCCAAATTCAATATGTTAGCACTTACACAATATTTACCCAAGGGTTGTTTTTGAGCCCAGGATTTCTTGGTTGACTAGATTTGAGTAATACAACAACAACTGCAGCCACTGCCAAGAGACAGGAAAACTGTCCTTCTGACTGTCCCAGTACGCCTTAGACAGCTGTACATCATCCACAGTTATCACAGGAAAACTGTCCTTCTGACTGTCCCAGTACGCCTTAGACAGCTGTACATCATCCACAGTTATCACAGGGAAACTGTCCTTCTGACTGTCCCAGTACGCCTTAGACAGCTGTACATCATCCACAGTTATCACAGGAAAACTGTCCTTCTGACTGTCCCAGTACGCCTTAGACAGCTGTACATCATCCACAGTTATCACAGGAAAACTGTCCTTCTGACTGTCCCAGTACGCCTTAGACAGCTGTACATCATCCACAGTTATCACAGGAAAACTGTCCTTCTGACTGTCCCAGTACGCCTTAGACAGCTGTACATCATCCACAGTTATCACAGGGAAACTGTCCTTCTGACTGTCCCAGTACGCCTTAGACAGCTGTACATCATCCACAGTTATCACAGGAAAACTGTCCTTCTGACTGTCCCAGTACGCCTTAGACAGCTGTACATCATCCACAGTTATCACAGGGAAACTGTCCTTCTGACTGTCCCAGTACGCCTTAGACAGCTGTACATCATCCACAGTTATCACAGGAAAACTGTCCTTCTGACTGTCCCAGTACGCCTTAGACAGCTGTACATCATCCACAGTTATCACAGGGAAACTGTCCTTCTGACTGTCCCAGTACGCCTTAGACAGCTGTACATCATCCACAGTTATCACAGGAAAACTGTCCTTCTGACTGTCCCAGTACGCCTTAGACAGCTGTACATCATCCACAGTTATCACAGGAAAACTGTCCTTCTGACTGTCCCAGTACGCCTTAGACAGCTGTACATCATCCACAGTTATCACAGGAAAACTGTCCTTCTGACTGTCCCAGTACGCCTTAGAGCGCTGTACATCATCCACAGTTATCACAGGGAAACTGTCCTTCTGACTGTCCCAGTACGCCTTAGACAGCTGTACATCATCCACAGTTATCACAGGAAAACTGTCCTTCTGACTGTCCCAGTACGCCTTAGACAGCTGTACATCATCCACAGTTATCACAGGAAAACTGTCCTTCTGACTGTCCCAGTACGCCTTAGAGCGCTGTACATCATCCACAGTTATCACAGGGAAACTGTCCTTCTGACTGTCCCAGTACGCCTTAGACAGCTGTACATCATCCACAGTTATCACAGGAAAACTGTCCTTCTGACTGTCCCAGTACGCCTTAGACAGCTGTACATCATCCACAGTTATCACAGGAAAACTGTCCTTCTGACTGTCCCAGTACGCCTTAGACAGCTGTACATCATCCACAGTTATCACAGGAAAACTGTCCTTCTGACTGTCCCAGTACGCCTTAGACAGCTGTACATCATCCACAGTTATCACAGGAAAACTGTCCTTCTGACTGTCCCAGTACGCCTTAGACAGCTGTACATCATCCACAGTTATCACAGGAAAACTGTCCTTCTGACTGTCCCAGTACGCCTTAGACAGCTGTACATCATCCACAGTTATCACAGGAAAACTGTCCTTCTGACTGTCCCAGTACGCCTTAGACAGCTGTACATCATCCACAGTTATCACAGGGAAACTGTCCTTCTGACTGTCCCAGTACGCCTTAGACAGCTGTACATCATCCACAGTTATCACAGGAAAACTGTCCTTCTGACTGTCCCAGTACGCCTTAGACAGCTGTACATCATCCACAGTTATCACAGGGAAACTGTCCTTCTGACTGTCCCAGTACGCCTTAGACAGCTGTACATCATCCACAGTTATCACAGGAAAACTGTCCTTCTGACTGTCCCAGTACGCCTTAGACAGCTGTACATCATCCACAGTTATCACAGGGAAACTGTCCTTCTGACTGTCCCAGTACGCCTTAGACAGCTGTACATCATCCACAGTTATCACAGGGAAACTGTCCTTCTGACTGTCCCAGTACGCCTTAGACAGCTGTACATCATCCACAGTTATCGGGCATACAGGGAAATATGTGCGCTTCAACCAGCTACGTTTTAGCGATGTGGTTGTGGTTGTATTGAAAGTATCGTAATATTTTGTCATGTTTAGGGAGGTAGGTAGCCTAGCGGTTAACAGTGTTGGGCCTGTAACCGAAAGGTCGCTGGTTCGGATCCCGGAGCCAACCAGGTGAAAATCTGTCGATGTGCCCTTAAGCAAGGCGCATAACCCTAATTGCTCCTGTAAGTCACTCTGGATAAGAGTCTGCCTGCCTGTCCAGAATCTCTCTCTGTCTGTCTTTTAGAATCCCTCACTGTCTGTCTGTCTCTCTCTCTGTTCAGAACTTTTTGTTTTCATGTTCTTGACTGTCTTCTGTCTGTGCATAGTTTGTGTGTGTGTGTGTGTGTGTGTGTGTGTGTGTGTGTGTGTGTGTGTGTGTGTGTGTGTGTGTGTGTGTGTGTGTGTGTGTGTGTGTGTGTGTGTGTGTGTGTGTGTGTGTGTGTGTGTGTGTGTGTGTGTGTGTGTGTTAGTTGTACCATGGTATGTAACTCTAGCCCAGTTTGTTGCTCTCAGGAGTAACACAGATGTTTCTCCCTGGAAAACAAACAGAACAGAGGCCCTTTCTCCAGGATGGAACTATCAAAATAAAAGATTGCCCCCGACCCCACCTCCTTCTCGGGCCTGCTGTTTCATGGGGCGCTTGCAGAGGTGCATTTTTCTGTCTGACACGTACTTTTACACAAGTCTGCTCTCACATGTGCTCAGTTCTTATATTCTTTCATCTTGTCGATTTCCTTGGGCAGTTGCTGTGCGTACATGTGTGTGTCTGGTCCCTCCATTAGTATTGGAGCTATGGGTGGTTGGTGGGACTCAGGGGGTGATGACTCTCCAGACTGCAAGAGATTTAGAATCCTGGGGGGGAGGGATAGGGGGAGACATGGGAGCAGAGGAGAACAAACTGTGCCATCCCCCTCCTCCCTGCTCAATGATTTATGGCCCTTTCCCTAAATGCACTGCGTCACTCCACAGGGGCGTCCTTACCCGACAGGACTAGGAGAAGACCTCGGAGGGAGAGAGTGAAAGACAGAGAGCGAGAGAGATTCTGAAAGACACAGACAGACAGAGAGATTGTTAAAGACATACAGACACAGAGAGCGAGAGAGAGCTATTATGAAAGACAGACAGACACAGAGAGAGAGATATTCTGAAAGACAGACTGACAGACAGAGAGAGAGATTCTAAAAGACAGACAGACAGACAGACACAGAGAAAGAGATATTCTGAAAGACAGACTGACAGACAGAGAGAGATTCTGAAAGACAGACAGAGAGACCAAGAGAGAGATTCTGAAAGACAGACAGACAACGAGAGAGATTCTGAAAACAGACAGCCAGAGAGAGAGACAGACAGACAGTGAGAGATTCTGAAAGACAGACAGAGAGAGATTCTGGACAGGCAGGCAGACAGACAGACAGACAGACAGCCAGACAGAGACAGGCAGGCAGGCAGGCAGACAGACAGACAGACAGACAGAACAAGGTGGATGTGATTAAGAGAAAGTGCACATTGATAAATGAGAGGGGTAAGTAGTGCTGTTGAATGGATAGAATGGTGAGAGAGAACAAGCTGTTTGAGCTGTGAAATTGAAGAGGATGTCATAAATAAGTCCTGAGTCTGTCTCCATGGGCTGAGCGGACGCTGTATTTCTCAGATTAGAGCAGCACTGTGACAGCTCTGTGAGCATCACCAGTACTCGCTTCATGCAGAGCCTCGTGTGTGTGTGTGCGTGTGTGTGTGTGTGTGTGTGTGTGTGTGTGTGTGTGTGTGTGTGTGTGTGTGTGTGTGTGTGTGTGTGTGTGTGTGTGTGTGTGTGTGTGTGTGTGTGTGTGTGTGTGTGTGTGTGTGTGTGTGTGTGTGTGTGTGTGTGTGTGTGTGTGTAATGTTTTGTGAGTGTGTGAGCGTGACTATTTTGTGGGTCTCTCTATGGTCTTTACAGGGGACAATAGCTACCATTTATCATTACTCATTCAAACAGGAACGATGCTCCAGCACCCTCATTTGGTCAATACTGTGTGTGTGTATTGTGTGTGTGTTGTATGTGTGTTGTGTGTTGTAATGGGAAGTCCAGGTGCAGAGACTCTGTCCCGAGGGAGGAAGCTCTTGTTTACTCATATTTAACCTTGTGTTTGACCCGCCTGCTCCTATAACCCCTTTAAACAGACACAGTCATACTGTATACTATATTTCTGCCCTGCTATAGCTGCCCCGGTCAACTGTAAGTGTTGATATTGTGAAGTGGAAACGTCTAGGAGCAACAACGGCTCAGCCGCGAAGTGGTAGGCCACACAAGCTCACAGAACGGGACCGCTGAGTGCTGAAGCGCGTGACGTGTAAAAATCGTCTGTCCTTGGTTTCAACACTCACTACCGAGTCCAGACTGCCTCTGGAAGCAACGTCAGCACAAGAACTGAACCATGCGCAATACCAAGCGTCAGGTGGAGTGGTGTGAAGCTCGACATGCCATTGGACTCTGGAGCAGTGGAAACGCGTTCTCTGGAGTGATAAATCATGCTTCACCATCTGGCAGTCTGAAGGACAAATATTGGTTTGGCAGATGCCAGGAGAACGCTACCTGCCCCAATGCATAGTGCCAACTGTAAAGTTTGGTGGAGGAGGAATCATTTTCTGGGGCTATTTTTAATGGTTCGGACTTGGCCCCTTAGTTCCAGTGTAAGAGAAATCATAACACTACAGCATAAAATTACATTCTAGACGATTCTGTGCTTCCAACTTTGTGGCAACAGTTTGGGGAAGGCCCTTTCCTGTTTCAGCATGACAAAGACCCTGTGCACAAAGAGAGGTCCATACAGAAATGGTTTGTCGAGATCATTGTGTAAGAACTTGACTGGTCTGCACAGAGCACTGACCTCAACCCCGTCAAACTAATTTGGGATGAATTGGAACGCTGACTGCGTGCCTGACCTAATCGCCCAACATCAGTGCCCGACCTCACAAATGCTCTTGTGGCTGAATGGAAGCAAGTCCCCAAAGCAATGTTCCATCATATAGTGGAAAGTCTTCCCAGAAGAGTGGAGAATGTTATAGCAGCAAAGGGGGACCAACTCCATATTCATACCCATGATATTGGAATGAGATGTTAGATGAGCAGGTGTCTATATACTTTTGGACATGTAGTGTATCAGCTTGTGAATAGCCTCATACCCTTTGCTTTTTATTGTCTCAGTAAAACTTGCAGTGTCTCCCTTCAGAATTATTGTACATTTTATTTGAATAACATGGATAGTGACATTCTCAACCTGTAGTCTAGTCCCCTCTGCATTTTGGATTGTGAGTATAATATGGCAGAGTCCAATGCAGCCAGAAGGGGGCATTGTTTCCCTGTGTGACGGACACTAATGACATGTCTATAAAGTAAGACTACCTCGAAGAGGTTCTGGAAGAGTTTTGGTCCATCCTTGAGACATACAGTAAAATAGTATTTATTCATGAAGTATCCAATGTCGGAGACTGTGATATGATCAAATACGTCAATACTCTCACTCTGAAACAATTGTTATTGCAGCAGTGGTTTGAGGACTGCCACCTCACTGTATGGTTGAATCGTTTATGAATGGAATTCCAGAGTAGGTTTTCCAGGGTAGTCCAGTAGGGGGCACAACAGACCTAGATTATCTTCCTGGAAGTGAACCACCTGTAAAGGATGACGCTGTGGCTTTGTGTGACCAGAGAACAATCTGAGATGTCCAGAGAGCGTTTTCATGACAAGGATTCATGTTTGAGATAGCAGATCCTGACCCAGCATTAAACAGCATGTCTCTGTATTTACATTTATGGCCAGTTTCCCAGACACAGATTAAGCCTTGACTAAAAAAAACTTTTTCAAAGGAGATTTTAAAATGATTTTTGGTTCAGGATTAGCCGTAATGGACGACAGTACCAGTCAAAAGTTTGGACACACCCACGCTCATTCCAGGGTTTTTCTTTATTTTTTACTTTTTTCTACATTGTAGAATAATAGTTAAGACATCAACACTATGAAATAACACACATGGAATCATGTAGTAACCAAAAAAGTGTTAAACAAATCAAAATATATTTGAGATTCTTCAAAGTAGCCAACCTTTGCCTTGATGACAGCTTTGCACACTCTTGGCATTCTCTCAACCAGCTTCATAAGGTAGTCATCTGGAATGCATTTAAATTAATAGGTGTGACTTGTTCAAAGTTCATTTGTGGAATTTCTTTCCTGTGTTTGAGCCAATCAGTTGTGTTGTGAAAAGGTAGGGGTGGTATACAGAAGATAGCCCAATTTGGTAAAATGCCAAGTCCATCATTACCAAACGACAGTCCATCATTACTTTAAGACATGAAGGTCAGTCAATCCGGAAAATTTCAAGAACTTTAAGTGTTTCTTCAAGTGCAGTCGCAAAAACCATCAAGCGCTATGATGAAACTGACTTTCATGAGGACCGCCACAGGAAAGGAAGACACAGAGTTACCTCTGCTGCAGAGGATAACAGAGGATAAATACGATTCATTTTTAGTTTTTTAAATAACTTTTATTTAACCTTTATTTAACGAGGTAGGCAAGTTCAGAACAAGTTCTCATTTACAACTTGACCTGGCCAAGATAAAACAAAGCAGTATGACAAAAAACAACAACACAGAGTTACACATGGGATAAACAAAAGTACAATCAATAACACAATAGAAAAATCTATATACAGTGTGTACAAATGGAATAAGGAGGTAAGGCAATAAATAGGCCAATAATAGCGAAGTAATTACAATTTAGCAAATTAACACTGGAGTAATAGATGTGCAGATGATGATGTGCAGGTAGAAATACTGGTGTGCAAAAAAAGTTAATTTAAACAATATGGGGATGAGGGAGGTAGTTGGATGGGCTATTTCCAGATGGGCTGTGTACAGCTGCAGCGATCGGAAAGCTGCTCAGATAGCTGATGCTTAAAGTTAGTGAGGGAGATAGAAGTCTCCAACTTCAGTAATTTTTGCAATTCGTTCCAGTCATTGGCAGCAGAGAACTGGAAGGAAAGGCGGCCAAAGGTGGTGTTGGCTTTGGTGGATGACCAATGAGATATACTGTACCTGCTGCAGCGCGTGCTACGGGTGGGTGTTGTTATGATGACCAGTGAGCTGAGATAAGGCGGAGCTTTACCTAGCAAAGACTTATAGATGACCTGGAGCCAGTGGGTCTGGTGTCGAATATGAAGCGAGGGCCAGCCGACGAGAGCATACAGGTCGCAGTGTTGGGTAGTACATGGGGCTTTGGTGACAAAACGGATGGCACTGTGATAGACTGCATCCAATTTGCTTAGTAGAGTGTTGGAGACTATTTTGTAAATTACATCGCCGAAGTCGAGGGTCGGTTGGATAGTCCGTTTTACGAGGGTATGTTTGGCAGCGTGAGTGAAGGAGGCTTTGTTGCAAAATAGGAAGCCAATTCTAGATTTAATTTTAGATTAGAGACGCTTAATGTGAGTCTGGAAGGAGAGTTTACTGTCTAGCCAGACACTTGTAGTTGTCAGAAGTCAGAATATCTAGAGTAGTGATGCTAGACGGGCGGGCGGGTTCTGGTCAGCAATCGGTTGAAGAGCATGCATTTAGTTTTACTAGCGTTTTAAGAGCAGTTGGAAGCCACGGAAGGAGTGTTATATGGCATTGAAGCACGTTTGGAGGTTTGTTAATGACTATACTTGAGACGCAGATGTCTCAAGTAGACACCTGGAAATGCAAATGCGCTACGCTAAATGCTAAATGTACTCGTTAAAACTCAAACCTTGATCAAAATTCACAAGCAGGGTATTGAATTAAAGCTACACTCGTTGTGAACCTAGCCAACAAGTCAGATTTTTAAAATGCTTTTCGGCGAAAGCATGAGAAGGTATTATCTGATAGCATGCACCACCTGAAAATGCCTGAATGCGACGTAAACAAAGACTCTGCTTATCCGACGCAGCACAAAACGCAGAAATAAAATATAAAACATTCATTACCTTTGACGAGCTTCTTTCTTGGCACTCCTATATGCCCCATAAACATCACTATTGGGTCTTTTTTTCGTTTAAATCGGTCCATATATACCCAAAATAGCTTTCTATAGAAGCTGTGTCATTCAGAAAAAAACATCGTTTTTAAACGCTGCGTAATTTTTTTAAATTAAAAAAGTCGACGATAAACTTTCACAAAACACTTCGAAATCCTTTTGTAATCCAACTTTAGGTATTAGTAAACGTTTATAATCTATCAAAATGATTACAGGGCGATGTATATTCAATAGCTCCTCGTGTGCAAATCAATGCCTGCCCATGTCCACATTAACAACATCCGGGTGGAGACTGGAAGAAACGGAAGCCAGATAGATGGATTTTCCAACAATAAATTCAATTGAAAATGACGACAATGGCGACATCGTGTGGAATTTGTATGAATTGCATGCAGGTCGATATTAAATTTTGTCCTCTTTTAACAACTCATGGAAGTGACTTATGGAAATTATTTTTAGCTTTCAGAGAGCAGTTTTTCTTGCGTTTTTCAATGAAACACACGATCTGTTATAGTCACAGCCGTGATTTAACCAGTTTTAGAAACTTCAGAGTGTTTTCTATCCACACATACTAATCATATGCATATACTATATTCCTGGCATGAGTAGCAGGACGCTGAAAAGTTGCGCGATTTTTAACAGAATGTTCGAAAAAGGAGGGGGTAGAAGTAAGAGGTTTTAACACAGTGTCCAAAGAAGGGCCAGATGTCTCCAGAATGGTGTCGTCTGCGTAGAGATGGATCAAGGAATCACCCGCAGCAAGAGCGACATCATTGATAAAAAAAGTCGGCCCGAGAATTTAACCCTGTGGTAACCCCATAGAGACTGCCAGAGGTCCGTTCAACAGGCCCTCCGATTTGACACACTGAACTCTATCTAAGAAGTAATTGGTGAACCAGACGAGGCAGTCATTTGAGAAAGCAAGGCTGTTGAGTCTGCCGATAAGAATCCAGTGATTGACAGAGTTGAAAGCTTTGGCCAGGTTAATGAAGACACCTGCACAGTACTGTCTTTTATCGATGGCGGTTATGATATCGTTTAGTACCTTGAGCGTGGCTGAGGTGCACCCGTGACCAGCTCGGAACCCAGATTGCACAGCGGAGAAGGTACGGTGGGATTCGAAATGGTCAGTGATCTGTTTGTTAACTTGGCTTTCGAAGACTTTAAAAAGGCAGGGCAGGATAGATATAGGTCTGTAACAGTTTGTGTCTAAAGTGTCACCCCTTTGAAGAGGGGGATGACTGCGGCAGCCTTCCAATCTTTAGGAATTTCGGACAATACGAAAGAGAGGTTGAACAGACTAGTAATAGGGGTTGCAACAATGGCTGAGGATAATTTTAGAAAGAGAGGGTCCAGATTGTCTAGCCCAGCTGATTTGTACAGGTCCAGGTTTTGCAGCTCTTTCAGAACATCAGCTATCTGGATTTGGGTGAATGAGAAATGGGCTGTTGGTGTAGCCAGGAGGAAAGCATGGCCAGCCGTAGAGAAATTCTCGATTATCGTGGATTTGTCGGTGGTGACAGTGTTTCCTAGCCTCAGTGCATTGGGCATTGTGCATTGGGCAGCTGGGAGGAGGTGCTCTTATTCTCCATGGACTTTACAGTGTCCCAGAACCTTTTGGAGTTAGAGCTACAGGATGCAAATTTCTGTTTGAAAAAGAAGGCCTTTGCTTTCCTAACTGACTGTGTGTATTGGTTCCTGACTTTCCTGAAAGTTGCATATCAGGGGGACTATTTGATGCTAATGCAGTACGCCACAGGATGTTTTTGTGCTGGTCAAGGGCAGTCAGGTCTGGAGTGAACCAAGGGCTATATCTGTTCTTAGTTCTACATTTTTTGAATGGGGCTTGCTTATTTAAGATTGGGAGGAAATTACTTATAAGGAACAACCAGGCCTCCTCTACTGACGGGATGAGGTCAATATCCTTCCAGGATACCCGGACCAGGTCGATTAGAAAGGCCTGCTCGCAGAAGTGTTTTAGGGAGTGTTTGACAGTGATGAGAGGTGGTCGTTTGACCACGGACCCATTATGGATGCAGGCAATGAAGCAGTGATCGCTGAGATCCTGATTGAAAACAGCAGAGGTGTATTTGGAGGGCAAGTTGGTCAGGATAATATATATGAGGCTGCCCATGTTTATAGATTCAGGGTTGTACCTGGTGGGTTCCTTAATAATTTGTTTGAGATTGAGGGCATCTAGCAGGACGGCCGGGGTTTTAAGCATATCCCAGTTTAGGTCACCTAACAGAATGAACTCTGCCCCCCATCTATCTTCAATCAATTCACACATGGTGTCCAGGGCACAGCTGGGAGCTGAGGGGGGTCTATAACAGGCGGCAACAGCAATTTATTTCTGGAGAGATTAATTAAAAAAATTAGAAGCTCTAACTGTTTGGGCATAGACCTGGACAGTATGACAGAACTTTGCAGGCTATCTCTGCAGTAGATTGCAACTCCTCCCCCTTTGGCAGTTATATCTTGACAGAAAATGTTGTAGTTGTGGATGGAAATCTCAGAGTTTTTGGTGGCCTTCCTAAGCCAGGATTCAGACACGTCAAGGACATCAGGGTGGGAGGAGTGTGCTAAAGCAGTGAGTAATACAAACTTAGGGAGGAGGCTTCTGATGTTAACATGCATGTGTGGTTCCACCGTGAAGCATGGAGGCGGAGGTGTGATAGTGTGGGGGTACTTTGCTGGTGACACTGTCAGTGATTTATTCAGAATTCAAGACACACTTAACCAACGTGGCTACCACAACATTCTGCAGCGATATGCCGTCCTATCTGGTTTGTGCTTATTGGGACTATCATTTGTTTTTCAACAGGACAATGACCCAACAAACCTCCAGGCTGTGTAAGGGCTATTTGAACAAGAAGGAGAGTGATGGAGTGCTGCATCAGATAACCTGACATCCACAATCACCCAACCTCAACCCAATTGAGATGATTTGGAATGAGTTGGACTGCAGAGTGAAGGACAAGCAGCCAACAAGTGCTCAGCATATGTGGGAACTCCTTCTAGACTGTTGGAAAAGCATTCCAGGTGAAGCAGGTTGATAGAATGCCAAGCGTGTGCATAGCTGTCATCAAGGCAAAGGGTGGCTCTTTTGAAGAATCTGAAAAATATTTGTTTAACACTTTTTTGGTTACTACATGATTCCATATTTATTATTTCATAGCTTTGTTGTCTTCACTATTATTCTAGAATGTAGAAAATATTTTTTTTAAATAACGAAAAACTCTAAGTAGGTGTGTCCACACTTTTGACTGGAACTGTACCTGGGAGAGTTCAGTTGAGGGAAAACGGACCCATACGGACCCATAACGGACCAATACTGAACTGTCAAGAGGAAGAAGACAGACACAATGTAGGGCCAAATCAGTCACATGCCACCGGTAAACGGTGCTCACATTGTGTGAACTCCAGTAGCTGGACAGATTAAGAAGAGATGAGGAGCTATTTGGTTACTTTGTCTGAGGAATGAAGTTAAATATAGAATCTGTGATGCCCTTTCTCTCACTCAAGAGTAAGCTGCTTGGAATTGAAGGGTGTTGAAAACACATGACACAAACTCACTTGTGCATCCATGTAGATACACGCATACAGTGGGGTCTGAAATTATTCACACCATTGATAAAGATGAGCTAAAATAAATGATTAAAATACTGAGCTATATTGTATGCTCAAAATAATTTGGTCTGGAGACTGAGGTGGCTATTGAATAATGTTGATTTTGTAGCCTATGAACCATTTCTTTGTGGATTTTGATTTGTGGTTGGGTTTATTGTCTTGCTGGAAGATCCACTTGCAGGCAAGTTTCAGCTTCCTGGCAGAGGTAACCAGGTTTTTGGCTAAAATGTCCTGATACTGGGTAAAGTGTATGATGACATTGACCTTAACAAGGGCCCCAGGACCAGTGGGAGCAAAATACCCCTAAAACATCAAAGATCCACCACTAGATTTTACAGTAGATGGGGGGTTATTTTCTGCTCATGCGTTCTCATTTCAACGCCAAACCCTCCACTGGTGTGCGTGGCCAAAGAGAGCTATTTTCATGTTCCCCAGCAAATGTAAATGCCAGGACTTTACTAAACAGCATTTGGATAGGAACCACCGGTGCTTTGGTCAGATGACACGAAAATTGAGCTCTTTGGCCAGCCACACTAATGGTGGGTTTGACATCTAATTTGTTGTTGTTTTGAAGCTCATTTCCTGCAATTCTACATAGTTAAAAAAGACTCCTTATATCTTTTATGTGGTATATTTTATGATGATAAGGAAAATAAAGTCTAGACCCGATTTCCATGTTATTCCACTACATTTACATTTGAGTCATTTAACAGACGCTCTTATCCAGCGCGACTTAGAGTTTGTGCTTTTGTCTTAAGATAGCTGGGTGAGACAACCACATAACACAGTCGTAGCAAGTACATTTTCCCTCAAAGTAGTTATCTGCAAAGTCAGTGCTAGTAGGAAAATACAACCTATATGGATCTTGCTAGGAGAAGGGTGCCGATTACAATCAGAAAGAGGAATGTAGCCAGGCCAATAGCCTTGTAGGGAACTTTGGGAGGGAACAGGGTAGGGTAAACAGTAAGAAGATTGGATGCATATATAAACCAAGATGACCACAAGTTACAATGTGTGTCATATGATTTGATATGGCAGAGATCTCCAGCCCAAAATTAAATCTAGAATCGGCTTCCTATTTCGCAACAAAGCCTCCTTCACTCATGCTGCCAAACATACCCTCGTAAAACTGACTATCCTGCCGATCCTTGACTTCGGCGATGTCATTTACAAAATAACCTCCAACACTCTATTCAGCAAATTGGATGCAGTCTTTCACAGTGCCATCCGTTATGTCACAAAAGCCCCATATACTACCCACCATTGCGACCTGTATGCTCTTGTTGGCTGGTCCTCGATACATATTCGTTGCCAGACCCACTGGCTTCAGGTCATCTATAAGTCTTTGCTAGGTAAAGCTCCGCCTTATCTCAGCTCACTGGTCACTATAACAACATCCATATATTTCACTGGTCATCCCCAAAGCCAACACAACTTTGGCCGCCTTTCCTTCCAGTTCTCTGCTGCCAATGACTGGAACAAATTGTAAAAATCACTGAAGTTGGAGACTTATCAAATCAAATGTATTTATATAGCCCTTCGTACATCAGCTGATATCTCAAAATGCTGTACAGAAACCCAGCCTAAAACCCCAAACAGCAAGCAATGCAGGTGTAGAAGCACGGTGGCTAGGAAAAACTCCCTAGAGTAAACTCCCTATATCTCCCTCACTAACTTTAAGCATCAGCTGTCAAAGCAGCTTACCGATCGCTACAGCTGTACACAGCCCATCTGTAATTAGCCCATCCAACTACCTACCTCATCCCCATATTTAATTGATTTATTTTCTGCTCTTTTGCACACCACTATTTATACCAGTATTTATACTTCACATCCTCATCTGCACATCTGTCACTCCAGTGTTAATTTATCAATTGTAATCACGCCACTATTGGCCTATTTATTGCCTTACCTCCTTACTTCATTTGCACACACTGTATACAGATTTTTCTATTGTGTTATTGACTGTACGTTTGTTTATCCCATGTGTAACTCTGTCGTTGTTTTTGACACACTGCTTTGCCTTACCTTGGCCAGGTCGCAGTTGTAAATGAGAACTTGTTCTCAACTAGCCTACCTCGTTAAATAAAGATGAAATAAAAAAATTAGAAAGATGGAGATTACTGTAAAATAGCTGAACTATGGCTGGTTGGGTGGCTACCAAATATGTTTTATTATTATAATTTATATCAACCCTCAATTAAATTATACTGTTATAATTTATAATTATAAATTATACCCTACTGTATTTATCTATTTATTTTGCTCCTTTGCACCCCATCATTTCTATCTCTACTCTGCACATTCTTCCACTGCAAATCAACCATTCCAGTGTTTTACTTGCTATATTGTATTTACTTTGCCACCATGGCCTTTTTTTTGCCTTTACATGTACCTCCCTTAACTCACCTCATTTGCTCACATCGTATATAGACTAATTTTTCTACTGTATTATTGACTGTATGTTTGTTTTACTCCATGTGTAACTCTGTGTTGTTGTATGTGTCGAACTGCTTTGCTTTATCTTGGCCAGGTCGCAGTTGCAAATGAGAACTTGTTCTCAACTGGCCTACCTGGTTAAATAAAGGTGAAATAAAAAAATAAAACATTTAAATACATTTTCTTTCAGACGTGGTTTCAAATACATGTCTATTTGGGGGTTAGGTTTAGGGGTTAGGTTTGGGGGTTAGGTTTAGGGGTTAGGAAAAGTCGTTTTTTCAATGGGAATCAGTTGTTGGTCCCCAAAAAGTCCTGACAAGTATAGTAAGGCGTGTGTGTGTGGGAGGGGGCTGTGGTTGTGTAATTTATGGTAAATGTATGAGACAAGAAGAGGGTTAACAGACCCAGTTATCCATGCAGCTAAAATAATGGCGCTTCATTATCTCCTGAAGGTTTCTGATGGGGATTACATTATTAAACAAGGATCCATTTAGTGTCAAAAAGTACACAACCGCCGCTCTTACTTTGTTTTATATTTCAAGCAAAATACTGTTGCAGAACTGTAGTACTTTGTGTCTTCATCAGAAATATATAACCACTGCTTTTATGATACACACGCATTCAGACACACACATATAGGCATAACCACACTATAATTGTAGAGATGAAGGACAGCGTGGGAAGTTGTTGGGCTGCCCCTGCTAAGGAGAGATGACGGGAAGGTGACAGGGAAACCAGATCAAAGAGCACACCTCTGACTGTAGTGTATGAGTTGCGTTCACTGGGTAAAGGCATCCCTCACTCTAAAGCTGTGGGCGTTGCAGTAAAGCTGATGCTGAAGATAACATAAAATGTTTGTGTGTGTGTAAGACAGGGGAGGAGATGTTTGATGCAGACTAGTGAGTGAGTGAGTGAGAGAGACTGTGAGAGTGAGAGAGATTATTCTCATTCTGTGCAGCAGATATTCTGTATTTGTCTATGAAGTGGTCTCAAGTTTGTTCTTTAGTACCTTGTGAATGACAGAATCTTGGTATTTTCTTGTTTTGCCTGCGTATGATCAGGTGTTAGAATCAAAAACAGTCCTTAAGTGTCAACATTGACAGCCAGTGCGTGCGTGTGAGGAGGCGCCACAGATTAACTAAGGTAGTGGCCTGATTACTTCCAGACCCTTTCAGTCAGACAGTTAAATTACAGCTGCCTGTGGCAAATTGAGCAAATCATTACCCTGTGATTACCAGCCACTGTCTCCACAGTCATCACACACAGTGGCCTACTTGCAGGCCCATTCTGATTGAATGACCTTTATTTCTGCTTAGATCTACACTCATTCTCCCCTTCATAACTCTCACTCCCTAAATCACACACACACACACACACACATAAACCTCGGAGTGGGCTTGTCCCCTGCTCCTGCCTGCTGCTTGATCTCCTCATGGCTTTTTAGAGAGTGCAGGACATCTGAGGATGATGATCACTGACCTATATGCTTAGCTATAAACACAAAGCTCTGTGCTGTACAGTCTGTCCTCACGATGGAAAACGACATCTCATGTCCTTACCTATTTTGCGTTTGTTTTCTCATCTCTGGGGATGTACAGACGGGAGCTCCGACAAACCATGGAAACGTGGGCACCTCAACAAAACACACACACCTGTGGATATGCTTTGATCTCATCCACAGTGGCATACTTTGATATGTCCATGCTTTGATCTCATCCACAGTGGCATACTTTGATATGTCCATGCTTTGATCTCATCCACAGTGGCATACTTTGACACGTCCATGCTTTGATCTCATCCACAGTGGCATACTTTGACACGTCCATGCTTTGATCTCATCCACAGTGGCATACTTTGATATGTCCATGCTTTGATCTCATCCACAGTGGCATACTTTGACACGTCCATGCTTTGATCTCATCCACAGTGGCATACTTTGATACGTCCGTGCTTTGATCTCATCCACAGTGGCATACTTTGACACGTCCATGCTTTGATCTCATCCACAGTGGCATACTTTGATGCGCACGTTGGACACTCAGAACGAGGTGAGAAGCGTAGGGTGCTGTGAGAGTATAGAGAGTGTGTAGACCAGTCTCTCGGGGCCGTCTGTAGTTTGACTCGGTCAGTCTGAGAGATTCAGCAGTACAGACCTGCCGTACTGTAGAAACACTGTAGACTACAGGGATGAGCTCATTCACAGCTCTCAGCCTCAGATTTGACTATGTCCAAAATACCTAAGGAAAGGAGGACTAGCCAGCCAGTATCTATCTCTAACTCAAACACAGCGAATACACTCATAGATCCACAATTTTGGCCCATTTTTTTATGAATAAGATCCAGCCCTGCATAACTGACTTGCATAACACTGAGTGCAGGAATTATTGGAAGGATGAGAGAGAGAGAGATCTGATCTTGGCCTCTTTAGCTGGTCTTGTGTTCTCTGTCAAGTGCCTCAGATCACAGTGAAGAGGATTAGGGTGTAAAACCGGAATCTGGCCATTCCAACATCAGGAATTCTTTGTCTTCGGGAAATCATTAAGACCAGTCAGGCCATTATAACTGGACTGATGGGCCGTTTTGTTCGTTCAGAGCTTACGTCTGAACTCTGACCCCTGAAGAAGTGTGCGAGACAGGGTCATTGGGCTAGCTATGTGTCATGGGTTTCCTGTGCCAATACATTTTCATCAAATGAGCAGTTGCGCAAGTACAATAATCCAATAAGAAAATGTGTAAAATAATAACTTAATGTTTGCCCAAACCATGGCTTATTAAGGTTAGTACATATAGAGGTAATACTGGGATTCATGATATTCTAAAACTCTGTCACAATATTCCTGTCAAAACATGCAAGTGTAACAACATCCCAATTCATAACTGCTATTTTCCTATGTACAAATAAATAAATCACACTCTAAATCAAAAGAATATAATGTATGAACAGTATTTCAGTTCATAACAATTTTCCAATGGTTTAGAAAAATAGCTCTGTGATGACGTTTGTATATATAAACTGCTACACATTCTATTAGTGTATTAGTGTTGTACTGTTAGGCGTTTACTGCACTGCTGGAGCTATGAGCGTAAGCATTTCTCTGCACCTGCTTTAACATCTGCTAATCTGTGTACACGACAAATAAACATTGATTGATTTTTTGGGGGATTTGACATCGTATCTGACCGTGTATCATTTGAACTGCTCTCTCCATACTTAATGTACTCCTTCACCGGGCTTCTTCTCTCATTGGCCATTGCTCACTCCGCCCAACAGCCCCACGTACAGCCCCGACCAACCCTGACTTCGAGTGACCACAGTGTACTGGCTAAGTTTACTCTATATTCTGACCTCAGACCCCACCACTACTATCCCTCTGTGTCTCAGCAGGTCTGACTGTAGAGCAGCAACACATAGCGTCTGGCTGATGAAGAGACGCTGTCCACTGGACCATACATTACCTTGTTACCATGGGGATGACAGGGTAGACCGGATGCTAGGTTGTTTCCTGGGACATGACTAACACCTAGCTTTACAGAGAGAACTAATATTCATGACGTGTTAGAAGAAGCCCACTTCCTTACCCCTCACCTACTCATATTGTATTGCCCTACTCCTATGCTGTATACTCTTCCTCCTGCACACTCTGTCAGTGGGATTCCTGAAGACAGGAATGGGATGCAGGAGCCAGGCCGGAGCTCCCAGTGCCCAGCCAGCATTCCACAGGGGATTAAGTGGAAAGACTTATATAAGCTCTGACGGTTCCTCATCTCCAGGGTTCCATATCCCCAGGAATCTGTGTTTCGGTCTCTCTTCCTTTGAAGAAGCAAAAGCACCCCCTCTCCTCTTTTCTCACACTAAAATAGAATTTCGTTCAGGTTACAAAACCAGCCCAAGTTATTTATAGTTGTTTCCACTGTCTGTTCTCCACATTCCAGTGAGACATCTGGAATGATTAGTCTTCTATTCTGTGGTTGGATCTCTGGGGCAGTGTTTGGGAGGTTATTAAAGAGACAAGCGGTGTACTACTTTTTTTTTCTTCTTTGTTTACTACTGTTTTGATCTTGTCTCTTCGCTGCAACTCCCCAATGGGCTCAGGAGGCGAAGGTCGAGTCTTGTGTCCTTCGAAACATGACCCGCCAAACTGCACTTCTTAACCCAGAAGCCAGCCGCACCAATGTGTCGGAGGAAACACCGTTCAACTGAAGACCAAGGTCAGCCTGCAGGCGCCTGGCCCGCCACAAGGAGTCGCTAGAGAGTGATGAGCCAAGTGAAGCACCTCAGGCCAAACCCTCCGCTATCCCGAACGACACTGGGCCAATTGTGCGCCGATCACGGCCAGTCGTGATACAGCCCGGGTCTGTAGTTATTGATCCCGGGTCTGTAGTGATGCCTCTAGCACTGCGATGGGAGACCCACAAACTGTGTACTCTAATTCAATATTCTCTAGTGGAGTGGATTCTGAAAGAAGAGCTGGGTGCTGGTGATGAGTAATAAGTTATAGACCGGAATGTCTTTTGTTCTTCCTCACATTCTTTCCAGAAGGACAGTTTATGCCCATAATTCACTAGTTAGAGCTGAGAGAGTGTGTGTGCGTATGTATCTATGCCTTTAAAGCTTCCAGTCAGCGTGTAGCAACAGGGCAGATTATTTTATTGGTTATTTCTCCTTCTTTGTCTCTCCTGCTCCTCTATTTCTGGCACACTAATTGGTGGTTAGCTGTTAGGTTAGATGCACCTCTGCACGTCACCTATTATGCACATCTCGCTGAGTTCCCCCTGCCTACCCAGGTACTCAGCATCGCCTCCCAGGTTCCTACTGCTCTATTAGACCTCATTAAGAATGTTCCAGAAAGTCTACATCGGTCACTTCCTGTCACACTGCCTGTGCATGTTCTCACTGATCTACTTAACACAAACTATTACATTATCTCACTCGCACTCTCCCTCCCTCTTTTTCTCTCTCCTCTCCTCTTCTCTCTCTCTCTCTCTCTCTCTCTCTCTCTGAGTAGCAGGGTCATTGTGATACTAGAGGTCAGGGGCAACATCACATTAGTTGTGAATTGATAATGGATCTGGTAAATGGGCCTAAAAGCTCTCTATTAGCTCTCTATTTCTGTTGTACCACAGAAACCTGTTACTGTACGTTGTACCTGCACTCGCGAGGCCATTACAGGCACAGGGCTATTGCAGGGACAAACAGTCATAAACCATATACACACACTATGCATTTGTAGTAATAGGAGCAGACACACATTCATGCACAAATCCCAATTGTTTCCCATTTTATGTATTTAGGAATATTTAAAATGGCCATCAAAGTATTCACACCCCTTGATTTTTTTTCTCCACATTTTGCTGTGTTACAGCCTGATTTTAAAATGGATTCATTTCAGATTGTGTGTCACTTGCCTACACACAATACCCCATAATGTCAAAGTGGAATTATGTATTTAAACATTTTTACAAATGAATTAAAAATGAAAAGCTGTAATGTCTTTAGTCAATAAGTATTCAAACCTTTTGTTAAGGCAATCCTAAATAAGTTCAGGAGTAAAAATGTGCTTAACAAGTCATATAATAAGTTGCATGGACTCTCTGGTCTGTGTGCAATAACAGTGTTTAACATTATTTTTAAACGACTACCTCATCACATACAATTACAATTATCTGTAAGGTCCCTCAGTCAAGCAGTGAATTTCGAACAAAGATTCAACCACAAAGACCAGAGAGGTTTTCCAATGCCACGCAAATAAGGGAACCTATTGGTAGATGAGTAAACATTTTAAAAAGCAGACATTGAATATATCTTTGAGCATGGTGAAGTTATTAATTACACTTTTCATGGTGTATCAATACACCCAGTCACTACAAAGATACAGGTGTCCTTCCTAACTCACATCATTGTAGTTACTCCATAATACAGAGTGAATGACAGAGTGAAAAGAAGTGTGAAAAGAAGAATGAAAAGAAGAAGAGTGAAAAGAAGAAACCCCAGTACGGAATAAAACTATTGAAAAAAAAATGTATCCTGTTTGCTTAAAGGCACTAAAGTAAAACTGCAAAAACTGGAAAAACCTTTATGTCCTGAATACAAAGTGTTATGTTTGTGGCAAATCCAACACAATACAGTCTGTCCTCACGATGGAAAACGACATCTCATGTCCTTACCTATTTTGCGTTTGTTTTCTCATCTCTGGTGATGTACAGACAGGAGCTCTGACAAACCATGGAAACGTGGGCACCTCAACAAAACACACACACCTGTGGATATGCTTTGATCTCATCCACAGTGGCATACTTTGATATGTCCATGCTTTGATCTCATCCACAGTGGCATACTTTGATATGTCCATGCTTTGATCTCATCCACAGTGGCATACTTTGACACGTCCATGCTTTGATCTCATCCACAGTGGCATACTTTGATACGTCCGTGCTTTGATCTCATCCACAGTGGCATACTTTGACACGTCCATGCTTTGATCTCATCCACAGTGGCATACTTTGATACGTCCATGCTTTGATCTCATCCACAGTGGCATACTTTGATACGTCCATGCTTTGATCTCATCCACAGTGGCATACTTTGATACGTCCATGCTTTGATCTCATCCACAGTGGCATTCTTTGAGTACCACTCTTCATATTTTCAAGCATGGTGGTGACTGCATCATGTTATGGGTATGCTTATCATCAGCAAGGATTAGAGAGTTGTTGTTTTTTTATGATAAAAATATACGCAATAGAGCTAATCACAGGAAAAATCCTAGAGGAAAACCTGGTTTAGTCTGCTTTCCAACAGACAATGGGAGACAAATTCACCTTTCAGCAGGAAAGTAACCTAAAACACAAGGCCAAATTTACACTGAAGTTGCTTACCAAGATGATATTAAATGTTTCTGAGTGGTCTAGTTACAGTTTTGGCTTAAATCGGCTTGAAAATCTATGACAATACTTGAAAATGGCTGTCTAGCAGTGATCAACATCCAATTTGACAGAGCTTACAGAATTCTAAAAATAATAATGGGCAAATATTGTAAAATCCATTTGTGCAAAGCTCTTAGAGGCCTACCAAGAAAGACTCACAGCTGTAATCACTGCCAAAGGTGATTCTAACATATATTGACTTTGGGGTGGGAATACTTACAGTAGGGCAAAAAAGTATTTAGTCAGCCACCAATTGTGCAAGTTCTCCCACTTAAAAAGATGAGAGAGGCCTGTAATTTTCATCATAGGTACACTTCAACTATGACAGACAAAATGAGAAGAAAAAAATCCAGAAAATCACATTGTAGGATTTTTAATGAATTTATTTGCAAATTATGATGGAAAAGAAATATTTGGTCACCTACAAACAAGCAAGATTTCTAGCTCTCACAGACCTTTGATTCACAGATTTGAAAGATACGTAAACATTACCAGGCAACTCCTTTTTTACTACATTTACAACTTAAGCCAGCTATTCTGGCCTATCCGCTTGGGAAACCAAACTACCAAACAATCCAATGATGGGATTTATAAATAAATAATCTGGGTTCCTGAAGGACTGATCTCTATAATACACTGCTCAAAAAAATATAGGGAACACTTAAATAACACAATGTAACTCCAAGTCAATCACACTTCTGTGAAATCAAACTGTCCACTTAGGAAGCAACACTGATTGACAATAAATTTCACATGCTGTTGTGCAAATGGAATAGACAACAGGTGGAAATTATAGGCAATTAGCAAGACACTCCCAATAAAGGAGTGGTTCTGCAGGTGGTGACCAGACCACTTCTCAGTTCCTATGCTCCCTGGCTGATGTTTTGGTCACTTTTGAATGCTGGCAGTGCTTTCACTCTATTGGTAGCATGAGACGGAGTCTACAACCCACACATGTGGCTCAGGTAGTGCAGCTCATCCAGGATGGCACATCAATGCGAGCTGTGGCAAGAAGGTTTGCTGTGTCTGTCAGCGTAGTGTCCAGAGCATGAAGGCGCTACCAGGAGACAGGCCAGTACATCAGGAGACGTGGAGGAGGCCGTAGGAGGGCAACAACCCAGCAGCAGGACCGCTACCTACGCCTTTGTGCAAGGAGGAGCAGGAGGAGCACTGCCAGAGCCCTGCAAAATGACCTCCAGCAGGCCACAAATGCGCATGTGTCTGCTCAAACAGAAACAGACTCCATGGGGGTGGTATGAGGGCCCGACGTCCACAGGTGGGGGTTCTGCTTACAGCCCAACACCGTGCAGGACGTTTGGCATTTGCCAGAGAACACCAAGATTGGCAAATTCGCCACTGGCGCCCTGTGCTCTTCACAGATGAAAGCAGGTTCACACTGAGCACATGTGACAGACGTGACAGTCTGGAGACGCCGTGGAGAACGTTCTGCTGCCTGCAACATCCTCCAGCATGACCGGTTTGGCAGTGGGTCAGTCATGGTGTGGGGTGGCATTTCTTTCGGGGGCCGCACAGCCCTCCATGTGCTCGCCAGAGGTAGCCTGACTGCCATTAGGTACCGAGATGAGATCCTCAGACCCCTTGTCAGACCATATGCTGGTGCGGTTGGCCCTGGGTTCCTCCTAATGCAAGACAATGACCTCATGTGGCTGGAGTGTGTCAGCAGTTCCTGCAAGAGGAAGGCATTGATGCTATGGACTGGCCCGCCCGTTCCCCAGATCTGAATCCAATTGAGCACATCTGGGACATCATGTCTCGCTCCATCCACCAACGCCACATTGCACCACAGACTGTCTAGGAGTTGGCGGATGCTTTAGTCCAGGTCTGGGAGGAGATCCCTCAGGAGACCGTCCGCCAGCTCATCAGGAGCATGCCCAGGCGTTGTAGGGAGGTCATACAGGCACGTGGAGGCCACACACACTACTGAGCCTCACCTAATTTAGACTTGTTTTAAGGACATTACATCAAAGTTGGATCAGCCTGTAGTGTGGTTTTCCACTTTAATTTTGAGTGTGACTCCAAATCCAGACCTCCATGGGTTGATAAATTTGATTTCCATTGATCATTTTTGTGTGATTTTGTTGTCAGCACATTCAACTATGTAAAGAAAAAAGTATTTAATAAGAATATTTCATTCATACAGATCTAGGATGTGTTATTTTAGTGTTCCCTTTATTTTTTTGAGCAGTGTATATATATTTTTACACTTTTGGAAAGCTCATATTCTGAGCTAGCCATTATAAAAGTATGGCCCACAGATCTAAGAGAATCTGAACAACCTTTTAAGTGGAAAAGACTGTATTTACACCAAGGAAACGTTTTAGGATTAAATTGGCCCCAACTACCAACTGTTCACTGTGTTCCCTAAATCAGGTAGGAACTTTTTCTTCATATGATGTGGGCGTGCCCTGCAGTTAAACACTTCTGGGAAAGAGTTACAAAATTCATCAGAGACAATTACTGCTGGCAGGCAGCACTGCCACGAGAAATACGTTGGCTCTTAGATGGCAATCACCTCACTCTCTCCCAATTCGCCAGTGGATACAGTTACTATTAGAAGGTATAACTTTATAATTATCGACAGTCAGAATGAATGGTACCAGTCAAGAAACAATTAAGGCCTGGACAAATATACTTGACTCTGTTTATTTGTATGTGTTTTTTCTTTTTTATAATCTATAAAGCCCAAATGTACAAACAAAATATATACTGTATACAGTATATACATTTTTTACTAGGAATCAAAATGGCATGCCCATGTTCCAATATTTCAAAATGCCTTGCGATCTGGAGGGCGGACTTTTGCACCCCCCCAATTGTCCAAATGTGTAATCCGTACCCTTACCGATATCGTGGACAGTAATGGTTTGAGAACATCATGTTTTGTACACTGAGTGTTTCTAAATTAACAGTTGTTTAGTCGTTTGAAAATCCTCTTTCCATGACATAAATTAACCAGGTGAATCTAGGTGAAATCTATGATCCCTTATTGATGTCACTTGTTAAATCCACTTCAATCAGTGTAGATGAAAGGGAGGAGACATGTTGTGGGGATGGGGTGGGAGGTTGGATGGAGACATGTTGTGGGTTGTTGGATGGAGACATATTGTGGGGATGGGGTGGGTGGTTGGATGGAGACGTGTTGGGGGAATGGAGTGGGAGGTGGGTGGTGGGATGGATGGAGACATGTTGGGGGAATGGGGTGGGAGGTTGGATGGAGACATGTTAGGGGAATGGGGTGGGAGTTTGGATGGAGACATGTTGGGGGAATGAAAACAACTAAATTAATAAAGATTTGGTTACACAAAAAAACATTAATAAAAAATACACTTTCATATGCATGATTATGCATGCATAAGTAACACAGAATTGTAACAAAACACACACACACTAATGTTAGTGCTTAGTTCTGGGGTAGATCTGTCCCAGAGTTACCTGAGAGGCAGACAGCATAGCGTTCTGCCACGGACATTTCATTCCACCTAGTTGTTGTCAGAGAAGCAGCACCTGGGCCGGGTTGGGCTGCTTGGTGCCGTGGGCTCCGTGGCAGTGGCATGATCAACATCTCAACCACAGACTGTGTCCTGTCCTGGCAGAGCCAGCAGCCAGCTCCAGACCTGCAGCAATGTGTGCTTTGGCAACCAGTCAACCAGCCCTCTCACGCTCCACACACGCTCCCCCCTCCCTCTCCCTCTCAAGCTCTACATCCTCCCTCAACCCCCATCACAGTACCCTCACGATATACATGCTGACACCCTCACTATAGCAGAATGACATGGCTATGATGCATCCCCTAGGGTTGTCAGTGTGAGTTTATCTGAACTGTGAGTCAAGCGTTCTAACCGTCAATGTAGCTGGTTTGCATACGTTGGGGGGAGTTTATACTCGCTTGCTCGCACGCACACACACACACACACACACACACACACACACACACACACACACACACACACACACACACACACACACACACACACACACACACACACACACACACTCTCACTCACACTTTTTAAGTAGTTTTGCAAGAATCCTCCCCTGTGCAAGCCATCTTACATGCATGTTCTTGTTTTGGAAAGATAAAGCCCACATCTGACCCTCTTTCTCTTCACACTGCTGTCCATCTGATAGGAGAGCAGTGCTGTTTTCCTATGAGCTAACCCAGCCGTCTGACGGGGAAGTGAAGCCGCAGAGCGAGACGCTTTACATTCCAATAGCGAGCAACTGCTATCAACACACCCGCTAGGGCTAAATATGATATCAGCTCTATTTGGAGGAGAAGGACCTAACAATAACCATTATATAATACAGATGAAATCCTGACAGTCCTGGCAGTGAGTCAGGTCACTTTGTGTATATTATCTCTCTGTGTTGATGTTGGAGTGCATGTGGACACATCCCACTCTCCGAAATAGATCGGACCAAAATACAACTGGCCTGCGCTGTTGACTTAAATTACAGATCCTGCAGACTTCAGAGGGCGTTATGGGCAAAATCATCCCAATGTTAAAGTCGGTTTATTCATACATGGGCATAAACTCCAGTTCAGTTTTGTTTGGCAAGCTTGAACCAAAGAGATTTCTTCTGGAAGAAGTTTTATGAATATTTAATGGCGAATGGAGATTTTTGCCTGTAGACACACTTGCACATAAAGGGACGGACACACACACACACACACACACACACACACACACACACACACACACACACACACACACACACACACACACACACACAATGTACTTATGTGCTTTCTTTTTTTTTTATGTAAGGTTAAATGAAGTGCTTTGCTTTTGTTTCATGGTTTGATGGAAAACCCAGTCAGAGTCTAGCTGTCTGGACAATCTTATCTAGCAAGAAAACAGGCAGCTCACTTAACCCTCAAGTTGTTCAATCTGCATTAAGAAAAACAACAGAATGGCTTGGACTGGTCTTCTCCAGATCACTGCAATGTACTGTTTTTAGCCAATTATCTGCATCTCAGTGCTAGAGTCATCACTACAGACCCTGGTT